>NC_143581.1:85181234-85341734 GCF_048544385.1 Mastigoproctus giganteus
GTCAACAAATATCTTCTCTCATCTTCTCAACCTCCAACCCAAGCACGGTACTAAGTACTATAGGGTCTGATACCTCTCGTTTGGGGTTTTCATAAAAAAAAAAAAAAAAAAAAAAGCATTATAAACCTCATTCAGGTAACCTCTGAGTGCCTGGTTGACAAGCTCTGTAGCCCACATAATCGGAGTCAATCTTCATATGGTTGTCCTTCTGCTTATCTCACCATTCGAGTTTGCCCGTCTTTGGACCATTTCAAGAAGTTCAATGCTTTTTTCAAGTGAGAGCTCCGTACTTGAACATGACACTCCAAATGTGGTCTTAATTGCCTTATACAGTAGGATTATGTCCTCCTTGTCTCTACAGGATAGTGTTCTAGAAATCATAGATAGGACACCATGGGCTTTCCTGCCTGTTTACACTGTTCAGAAAACTTCATATTCAATCCTGAAGGAGCACTGCTTGGCACTGATCATTAACAACTCTGCCAATCTTTATGCCATCTGCAAATTTTGACATCATGCTTCTATCCCTTCATCATTTCTGAAAATTAGAAACAACAGTGGTCCAAGAACCTATCCTTGTGGAACCTCACTCATGACTACACCATTCTGACGAATATCCATTAATCACAACCTTCTGCCCTGTAACCTAACCACCCAGCAGTCCATCTTAGAATCCTACCAGTAATCCCAACCTGTTCAAGCTTATACAGCAGCCTCTCATGAGGGACTGAGTCAAATTCTTTACTAAAATCCAAATAAACTATATCAAAATTATTCCCTAAATCCAGCTTGTGAGGAACTGTCAAAATAGCTTACTAAGTTACTTAAGTGTGATTTACTCTTCACAAAGCTATGCCATATCTATCTAAATGTTCCTGGATCTCCTTCTTAATCACCACTCTCAGACCTGCTTTTATGTATTGGTGTCCCTTCACCAACCCAAAGAAATTTTCCCTGAATCCAGAGATCCCTGCATAATTAATTGTACAATACATTCCCCCGCACGCACCCTCAAAACTACAGGGTATATGCCATCATCTCCGGAAGCCTTACTTTCCTTTATGCCCATGCGTTTTTCTAATAAACAATCGTCTGTAATTTCTACATCACTAATTTCATATGGCTCAGCCTCATTCACACTGCCTGTTCTCAGCATAATGTCTTTCGTCAGTAAAGACAGTGCAAGTTACCTGTTCAATTCCATCACAAAATCAGCTGGGTTGTCTAAAACTTTCACACACCCAGTGCACATGGGTCCAATCTGATTTGCCTGTTTCTTCCTTGTATTCACATGAAAAATTACTTGTCCCCATTTTTTGCTTTATTAGCCAATGCTTTCTCATATGCAGCCATGGCCTCCCTGACCTTATTTGTGGTACTGTTACAGATTAACTTCTACATATTGTAGGCTTCAGTACTTTTCATCACTCTATAGCTGTCCCATGCTATCTTTTTCTGCTCTGAACAGCCAGCTCTGCAGTAGGCACCTCCATAGCCAGGTGGGAAGGAGCAGCAGTGCGTAGCACATACTTCTAGATTAGACCAGGTTTCGAGCCCATCGCCACCAAATACGGAGGATGCGGAAAGGTCAGGGAATGACCACCGCATATTCCCGGAGCAATATGGCCTTAGTTGCCAATGCTCCTAAAAACCAAATAACAACAACAGCTCTGCAGTCATCCATTTCAGCATCCTCTTCCTGCAATATTTTTTGAAGATATGTATATATTCTTGGCTTCTGTGATTTTTGCTTTAAAAGTATTCACAATTCAAATGTATTTGCCATGCCTAGGTCTGTCTACTAGACCAGCCCTAGAATACATGCCACAGGCTGTACAAACAAAGAAGTCCCGACTCATACTGGAAATGCCCACAGGCATTTCCGTTTCAGTCCCCGATGTCCCTGGACTTTGTATTGTATGTAAGTGGATCTTGTAGCAATCATTATTTCAGTAAAATTTGAACTTTACAAAGATTATGAAATTAAAATTTACAATATATTACAGAATTTACGTTAACAAAATATCACAGAAATTAAACTGTGGACAAAAATTAAATCACTAAAGAAGTTAAATTTAAGCAACCAAATGAAAGTTACGAAATTCCTGCCAAAATATGAATCACAAAGGCTATCTGAATATTAGTTGTAGCTTTCCAAATACTTTACAAATTTAAACTTACGGATAGAATACTTTAAGGCGCCTCCGTAGCCAGGTGGGCAGGAGCAGCAGTGCGCAGCACACGCTTCTTGATTAGACAGGGGTTCGAGCCCATGACCATCAAATACGGAGAATGCGGAAAGGTCAGGGAATGACCACTGCATATCCCCAGAGCAATATGGCCTTAGTTGCTAATGCTCCTAAAAACCCAACAACAACAGAGTACTTTAAACCACTAGTGAAATTAAATTTAAGCTACCCAATGAAAGCTAACCAACGAACATAGTGCTGGGATTGCCCAGCATAATGCACAACAATCCTCTGCAGCAAAGACCCTTGTCCTGAGGAAGTAGCTATACAAATATGATAGCAAAGGCTATCCGAATATTAAGCTGTAGTTTTCCAAATACTTAACTAAATACAAAAATAAACTAACCTACGTGACTATAGGAATTCATACTGTATATTAACTATAGTTTAGTATATCAAAATAAAAAAGTAACCTCAAAATTATTTCAAAAACTAACCTGAAATTAAGAGCTTCAGAAATATGCAGCTATATGCTGTAGCCTCAATCCCAGAATCCTGCTTGGTGTTATCTGCATATCTGAAAATGGTATTATCAGCAAGATTTGTTTTCAACTTTTCCTTGGTCAGATTACTCTTTCAAATCTTCTGGTGTTGACATCAGATGATGCCAGTGAAATTATTCATGTTAGAATGGAATCCTTGATCCCACACTCCACTTTAAAATCTCGTCCTTTATCTAAACCTTAGTTTTCCAATAAATGTGTTGAGACTGTTCAAGATAAGAATGCCACCTGCACCAAAGCTCGCAAAAATTGTAATGTAGTTATCAGTCCAAACTAGGTTTCAAACAGGCTAAGAGTAGAAAACTTGATTGCTGCCCAAGTGGTAGTGGAGTATTTTGTCTTTTGCCAAAACTACTGTTTGCAACTTTTGCCCATTTCTATTCTTACCTTTGTCAAAACCAGATGGTACTATTGCCACTTCAGCCAAAGATAAAGCTGACCTGTTAACATCCTACCTTTCTTCTAACTCATGTATTGATGATCTTGGAAAACAACCTCATAACATTCCCATTTCACTCCATTCAATTCCTCCTGTGGACTATTGTCAAAAGGATCTCAAAAGAATTTTGAACAGTCTTGATACCAAGAAAATGCCAGGTCCTGATTATCTCTCTCTACTTGTTCTCAAAACCTGTCTGCTCCTGAACTTACTCCTGTTCTTTTTCATTGTTTTACACTTTCTTATTCCACCAGTGTTTTCCATTCTGCTTGGAAATTTGCTCATATCCAGCTATTTCTTAAAAAGGTTGAAAAAAATGTCTCCCATCCAATTATCATCCCATTACTACTTTTGTAAAGTAATGGAGAAATCCATTAATCTTAAACTAACTAGAAACCTTCCATCTGATCAATGATCGGCAGTATGGATTCCATCAGTAATTATCTACTAGTGGTATACTATCTTATGTTATCCATCTATAACAAATGTGTTGGAAGTGTATGGTGAACTCAAGCAGTTGCTTTTTACCTTTCAAAGGCTTTTAATCATGTTTGGAATAAAAGTCTTCTGAGTAACTTCCATCTTATGGTTTTTCCAACTGTTTTATAATTGGATATCCAGTTAACCCTCATGGTAGACATCTCTCTGTATTCTAACTTCAAATGACATTCTTCCATTAACCAGATCCTATCCATTGTTTTGCTGATGACAGCACATTGCATTCCACCTTTCAGTTTGAGAAAACTTGCCCTGCACAAACCACTTCAACATCTTGAATATCCACTACCAATTCCCTAAATGTCAGTCTCCGGGTAATTCACCAGTAGGTCAAAGATACTTTAATTGATTTCAGTCCTAAAACTCATTCCTGTCTTATATCTGGCAAAAAGGATTCATCTGCTCCTATGCGTACCTTCAATGGTACTCGGATTTCTAGAGAAGATCACATATCTTTATTAGCAATTCCCCTGACTTCTAATCTTTCTTGGCATAAGCACATTTCAAATATTTCTTCCTTTGCATCTAAAATACTGGGTTTTCTCTTTCACTTTACTTTTACACAAACATTACAAACAAAACTGTATATCATAATACATGACAATGTAGTTGCAAGATATATATATATATATTGTAACTTCGTAGTGAGATACAGATAACCCTCATATAACACGGTAGTTAGGTTCTATAAAATGTCATGTTGTGTGAAACCGTGTTATACACTACTAAGAAAAAGTACAAAAGGGGCGGTGGGGGGTTACATTCCAAAAGCTAAAAAAAAAATACACTTATTTCATTAACAAAATGTTAACGAAAATAGATCATTCTAGATTTCATGTATCTTATGCTCTCATTAAAAAATCAGTAATCTGGGTTTGTTTGCTTGTGCTTGATAAATCTGTGAATTTCATTGTATGGAACTAAGCATTTTTGAAGTTCCCTTTTGAACTTTGGGTTCCTTTCATACAAGAAATCAAAAAATAAGATTCTAATTGCTCTGCTAACTCTATGCCTTCCCATATGCTTTTTAGCGTAAAATTTGGAAGTTTAGAATTTTCATCTGCGCTGTCATTCTTTGAATTGATTTGGTTTACCTCCGATGTCAGTCATTTCCACCAAATCCGCTACACCAGCTGCTTTTTCTACCAGTAATTCTTGAACGTCTTCAGTAATCATATCTTTTTTTATTTTTATAAGAGCATCGGCGAATAAGGCCATCTTACTCTGCGTATATTGTCTATAAATTTTCTGTTTGCTGGACGAAGAACCCAAGTTTCCGGCAGAAAAAAAACCATGCTACCCTTGCCAAGTCCAACTAAATGGGATTTGAATTCGGGTCTTTTCCACCCAGTGTGGGGAGGAGAGCGATTCTGTCAACTGTGCTACCCACAAGGGCTTCAGTAGTCATAACATCAAAACCTTCCTCTCCTACCGATGTAGCAAGTTCTACTTTCGCACCAATTCCGTTTTCTGCTGGTTCGACCTTATTTCCTGGATGAACTAACTCTGGCCATACATTTTTTTGCACACATGTAACGTTGACGGTTTTACTACTTTCAGCGACAAAGCTATTATTCTGATACAGTCCACAATTGAGAAATGTTTCAATGTCTCCGTTACTTCAATAGATTCGGAATCAATTTTTTAAAATCCATTGTAACAATTTTCTGATGTAATGAGTTTTAAAGGTGGATATAATGCCCTGATCTAATGGCTGAATGAAAGAAGTTGTATTAATCCAGTATAACTGTGGCAGTAGGAACATAACTTCAGCATTTTTAATGGCCTGGTGCGTTATCCAATAATAATAACACTTTGAAATCTAGATTTTTCCACAAGTTCAATAGCACAGACGTAACACGGGGATTTCTCCTTTTTTTTTTTTTTTTTTTTTGACTAGCAAGTCAACAGAGGGAATTCTAAAAAGAGTGTAACTTTGAAAAATTGAATTCAACAAAAGTCGAACCATCTATGTTAAGTGGACCAATCTGATTCATCCCTTTCCTTCTAGACTTTAAGTAAAGAACTCTTTGCATCTTTTGCCAAAGATTTCTCGTAATCTGCCTTCGCCTGCCTAACCTCCTTTGTGGTTGTATTAAAGACTAGCTTATATCTGCCATAGGCTTCTCTGCCACGAGCCTCATTAATTCATCCAACATCCATTTAGGCCTGAACCTTTGAACAGTATTTCTTAGCTGGAATGAAAAGCCTAGTAGCCTCCAAAATTATGTCCCCGAAGGCTTCCCATTTAGAATTCAACATTGGTGACATCATCAGTTGATCCCACTGTACAGAATTTAAAAACTGTCTGAGACCCCTGTAGTCACCTTTACGAAAGCAAAAGCCTTTAATGCAAAAGCTTTTAGCCTTGATGGTAGTTACATCTTGAAGTAATTCCCACATCAGTACATTGTGATCTCTGTCACCCAGTGGTTCTGTTATTCCATTGTACATAAAATGTAACATAATGTGGTAATAATGTATTAATCTAATAATCTAGAGGCATAAAACTGCCAAAATGATTAAAACCAAATAGAGTAAGTTTGGAATCCACTGAAGAGAGACTAGATAAAAAAAACTGAAACTGACAAATCAAACAATTTTAGCATTTAGCATTTTAATATTAGTAGAGGCACATATGCAAGAAAGCAAGCTTATACAGCATCAGACAAAAAAAAAAAAAATCCCATTTAACCCATCAATTCGCTCCAAATTTTGTCCACTTCTTCCTTGAATTTATTTAAGCTGAGAACTTCCACAACGACAGATGGAAGTTTATTCCAGCGATCAACTACCCGCTGGCTAAAGGCAAATTTCCGTACATCTATTGGACAACTGTCTTTAGTCAGTTTCAGTTTATGCCTCCTCAGGTTTGTAATCTGAGCAAGAGGAAAAATCCCATCAACATTGAGCCTGCTCAATCCATTAAGGCCTTATACTCTTCAATCAGATCATCTCACAGGTGCCTGGTCTCCAGATGCTGCAATTTCCAGAACTTTAACCTTTCTTTGTAAGAGCAACTCTACATCCTTCCTAAAATGAGGCTTCCAGACCTGTAAGCAGTATTCACGGTATGGCATGATTATAACCTTATACAAGGTGATAATCGCCTCCTTATTCCTGCTAGTAAAATTCCTATATGTCATTGACAAGACCCCATGACCTACTCTTGAAGCCTGTTTGCGCTGCTGAGAAAACTTCATATCTGATTGCACAATTACCCCCAGATCTCTTTCATTCTCCACTTCCTTGAGTGTAACATCGCCCAGTTGGTACATTTCTCTGCGGTTACTACTACCCATGTGCAGTACTTTGCATTTTTCAATGTTAAACTTCAGTTGCCACTTCTCAGCCGATCTACCCAACTTGTCCAAACCCTGTTGTAGCAGCATACTGTCATTATTGTTATTAACCACCCTGGCAACTTTTGTATTATCTGCAAACTTTGACATTACGCTTGATATACCTTAATCAGTATTATTGATAAACATACAAAACAACAATGGGCCCAACGCCAAACCCTGGCGGACACCACTAATAACATTAGTCCGCGAAGAGCAGTGTCCATTGTAGCAACATGCCCTTAATGCCACACTGCTCCAATTTGTACAGTAGTCTTCCATGTGCAACAGTATCAAAAGCTTTCCTGAAATCCAAGTATATGATATCAAAATTATTTTTTTCATCCAGTTGCTTTGTGACCATGTCATAGTATCCATTCAAATTGGTCAAACGAGACTTCCTGTTAACAAACCCAGGCTGTGTCTGAATTATTATTGCAGTGTTGTCTAGATGATCCCGCAATGCTTCTTTAATCAGTGACTCCATTATTTTTCCCAGAAAAGAAGTTAAACTAACAGGTCTATAATTACCTCTGTCACCCTTTGATCCCCCTTTGTGAATTGAAAATACATTTGCCCATCTCCAGTCCGTGGAGACCTCCCCTGAGTCCAACGATGCTCTCATAATTATGGGTAAAGTTTTGCTTACTTCCTTTGCTGCCACCTTTAACATAACTGGATAGATTCCATCCACCCCAGGTGCCTTCTTATGTTTAATTTCAACAATTTGTCCTCCACTTTGCTCCCAGTTATTGCATGGATCATTTAGCTCCATGCTAGAGTTTGATAAGCTTCTGGCCTCCACTTCCCTACAGACATTCCTCATGTGTGTAGATGCAGAATACTCATTCAGTTTGTCAGCTACCTCAGCATGTACATCAACAATCGAACCATCTATATCAAGTGGAACAGTCTGATTCATCTCCTTCCTTTTAGAATTTATATAAGTAAAGAAGTATTTGCTGTTTTTCTTTGCATCCTTTGCAAAAGATTTCTCATAATCTGCATTTGCTTGCTTAACCTACTTTGTAACTTTATTACAGACTAGCTTGTATTCAGTGACACAGAACTCTATCTATCATAGACTTCTTGTGATAACTTGATAATTTATATGCATCCCATGCATTTTTCTTCTCTGCCACTAGTCTCATTAGTTCATCTGACATCCATTTGCGCTAAACCTAGAATCTTAGTTGGAACAAAATCCTTGGTCAATTGGTCCCACTGTATAGAATTTTAAAAATCTCTGAGACCACTCTAGTCCCCTTTACAAAGGAAAAGGGCGCCTCCGTAGCCGTCAGGTGGGAAGAAGAAGCAGTGCATAGCACATGCTTCTAGATTAGACCGGGGTTCAAGCCCGTCACCACCAAATACGGAGGATGCAGAAAGGCCAGGGAATGACCACCGCATATCCTGGAGCAATATGGCCTTAGTTGCTAATGCTCCTAAAAAAACAAACAACAACAACAACAAAGGCAAAAACCATTCCCTTTAGCCAGTGGTAGTTACATCTTTAACTAAATTCCATATCAGTACACTTTGATCACTGCCATTTAGTGGTTTTTTATCTGTAAATTCTTAATGATTGAATAATCACTGTTGATAATCAGATCAAGAGTGTTTTTTTTCTCTCTCTCTCTCTCACTCTCTCTCACGCGGTTAGCCGGGTGGGTAAAGTGCCTGCCTGGCAACCCAAAGGTCAGTTCGATTCCCGCCTCAGGCTTGGATCAAAGTATTGCAAAAACTTGGGAGGTGCATTATGGCCACAGAAGCCTATGCACCAACAACTACCAAAAAAAAAAAAAAAAAAACATGCTGCTATAGAAAACAATCATCCAATAAATCCATAAAAGCCTTGCTAGTGTGTGCATGACTAACCCACAAATTCCAGTCAATATCTGGGAAGTTAAAATTCTCCATTATAAAACTGGCCCACTCTATTTCTCTGTACAATTTCTTATTATAGTCGTCAGAGTCATTAGGCCTATAACAAACTCCTACCCTCATTTTTCTTTCCCAGTGCTTATGTCACACCAAACTGACTCAACATTGCACTGTTCATCTATGTCAACTAGATGCACTTTTTTCCATTTTGTGTTTCTTAGCTAACAGCATAACTCCTCCTCCCTCGCTTCCTAACCTGTCTATCCTTTCTGTACACATTGTACTCCCCAAATTCCAATTCTTCATTCCTTATATCTGTATGACACCATGTCTCTGATATCCCAACAATAGTGCCTTTGATGTCTTGACCAGCACTTCAAATTTGTTTACTAAACTCCTAGCATTTTTGTACATGCAAGTATGAATGCACTTGTTCTTGCTCTTAGTTATTTTAACAATCCCATGTCTTACTTGTTTCACAACTCCCAGCAGTTCCTGAAATCCCCAGTAACTTGTTTTCCAGACTGCTGCTTATTACAATAGAAGCAGTGCAAGAATCACTTTTGCCTCTGCCTGTGGCCACTGTTAACCTTTTAGTCCTGTTTCCCCCCAAGCTAGCAGTTTTCCAATCCACCTAACACTGCTTCGATAGCATCATCAAATATTCTTGCACGCTTTCTATTTAAGTGTACCCCATCCATGTAGAAGCAGTCTCTCCTATCAACAAGCATTGACCAGGCTGAAAAAAATCCTACACCTGTAGCCTTGCATAATCTTTCCAGGGCTGAATTGATTGACAAGGCTCTCATTGTATACTTCCTCCTATCGTGTCTGTGCAGAGTTACAGACACTTTCACATTCAACCCTAACTTGCGACTTTTTTTCAACATTGACCCGTACTTGTTGAGTAAATCTGCAGATCTCTTAATGTCATGAGTTCCAACATGTACAACAATATCACCTTTTGTGCCCTTAAAAGATGATATCTGCTCTACAACATATCATCAACTTTTGCCCCTGGCAGACATATCCTTGTGCTATTTCCCCTATCCTTTTTTGCTCAACATATTTCCCGTTTTCCTGACAATTAAGTCACTGTCAATAACTATATCCTGTGGACATGCACATTCTGACCTGAAGATTGCCACTGTGCATATGTTGTTATATTCCTATTTTGTGCTTAATGCAGTAATTTTAATTTTTAATTAAATTTTTTCAAGAATCATGAGCAGCAAAACAAAGCTCAAAGTAGCAGCAATGCTTTGGATCAGGTGAAGACGAAGCTGTCTTGCAAATCATAGCTGCATTCATTGTGGTAGTTGTGGCAGCCATTTTGCAGAGTTATCCATAGTGGGACATGATGTGGCACTAAGGAGAATGAATGCTTTTGTTGTAGGGAGTGTGAGGATCTTAGGTGCCAGTTCAGTGTTCTGATGGGCTTTTATATGAGGGCTTGAAGGATAGGATGGATGCCCCAGAAGAAATTAAAATGAGGGGACCCTTTAAGTACCTAGTTGCCCAGCACAATGCACAACAAAATCCTCCACTAAACAGCCTTTGTCCCAAGGAAGTAGCCAGAGCCAGAACTAGGCAATCCTGCACTTGGGGGGAATGTAATATAAGTGTGCTCCCATTATATGCATAGTCAATCTTTATGAATTTATAAAAATTACTATTGCAACAATCTGTGATTTGTTAATATTTATTAATAAAATAAATTAAACAGTACAATGAACATAACAAAATGAAAATATCAAAGAAAAAGAAACTTACATTTATTCGTTTATATCTACAGAGAATTTAATTCTATATAAACTACAAAGAAATTAAAAAAATCACAGATATCACAGGTAGCTTATGTTTATATATCTAGTATAAAATCACAGAAACAAAATATTGCGAAATATAGTATTTTTAACTTTATAACATAAAATAAAAATATACAATGAAAAGTATTATTTTAATTGAATTTTTCTTGCCTTTGCCGAAGCAAAATCATCAATAATTTTATCATAATATGTTTTGTGCAACCTGATTTTCAATAAATATAATTAATATGTTGGTTAGTCGTTCTTGTCTAGTTGTCTATCTAATTTTTAAGTTTCAAATTTAGGTTTATTGAAGGACCTTTCACAAGAAGCTACTGTTACAAGCAGAATAAGAAAAATTCGTAATGCTATTTCTATATTTGGATAAGATTTTATTAGACAATAGTTGTGAATGAATTAGAGAAGTTGTAAAGATTTGATATCCTGTAGAATTAATAAAACATGATTTTTAAAACTTTCAATTTCTGTTGACATATCTGATGCATTTAAATCTTTGTTGTATTTTAATGCAAGGTCGAAAGGGCACATCACCAGTAAGCAGTCTTCTGCAAGTTAGATTTATTAATGCGAGTGAAGTTCCAAAGAGAAAATCAAAATCTGAAGAAATAGCATTTCTTCAGATTCAAAGAAATTTAATTTCAATACAAAATTGTTGTTTGGTAGATAAATTGAAATCGTCCGAAGATTTGTAAAAGCAGACTTTGAGCAGTACTGATAGTGTCTGCATTTGCAGATGTATCTTCGATATTAATTAAGACTTCATGAACTGTAGTTATTTGTAAGAACAAAGATTTTATAACTCATTCTTTGTATGACCATCCTCTGTCTGTATGTCCTTGAAGTGAAATCTTCAAAGTATTCATTAAAATTTCCCAGCGACTAGTGGAACCAGAAAAAAAGTAAATATTCTTTGAACAATGCCAAAAAAACATCCCAGATGTTATTGACACTGAATGTACACCAGCTAAATTAAGACTGTGCCGAACATGGTACAAATGTGGCAAATTATTCTTCTTTTTTTTTTTTTTTTAAATAATTGCCTGCACGTCATTATATTTCCTGCCATATTGGCCCAGTTATTGTAACCCTGCCCCCTTACATTTTTAATATCAAGTCCATCCTTTTCTAATTTCGTAAGAATTTCTGTCGGCAATCCAATCGCAGTGTTTTCTTTACTTTCTATAAAATCAATGAAACTTTCTTCAATTGATATTTTTCCGTCAATAATTTGCACATATCTAATTACTTGGGACATTTGTTCATGATGTGATAAATCGGGTGTGCAATCAATTAACAAGGAGAAGTACTTAGCTTTTTTAATTTTTCAAATAATACTGACCTGAATTTTATTTCCAATTAAACATATAAATTAGTCTTGAATTTTATGCAATAAATAATTCACGGTTCCTTTGTGAAGATTTGAAATTTGTTCTGCTAGTTCTTTATTATAATGACTTATAAGTTCAGTAATATTGAGGAATATTCCAGCTGTCGGATTCGGATTCTCATTTGAACCTATTAATGCAAGATTATTTTTTACACAAAATAATATTACATCCAGAATAATTTTTAAAATTAGTCTCAATTTTTTAGGCTCTTTTCAATTGATTTCCATTCTAGAAGGTGTTCATGGTGTTTTAACAAATTTTTGTGATTTGGAATACATCGATAGTGCTTTTTTTTTGTAAAAAAAATAGGTGCTGGTACTGATTCTTTACTATCAGGAAGAATTAAAAATTAAAATGATATGAAAAGTACTCTGAAAATTTTTTTTTCTGATATTGTTACTTTAGTAGTAATGTTTTTAGAATAAGAACAACAAATTAAGTATATTAGACTTAGAAAAAATTAACACAGGGAACCCTTTACTCAAAAAAATTTAACAGGGTGAACTGTGCCCTCCCAATTCAATTACTGTGTCTAAAACTCATTTTGGAAAGAAGACAAAAATCTAATTCTAAAACATATTTTAAATAACTAATAATTACATATAATTTTATAACCTATAAAAGTAAAATATATGGTTACAGTTCAACTAAAGGAAATTAAGTACATAAAAGAAAGGTTTGTTTATAACAGTTTATTGAAACTTACTTTTTTAATGTGGAGATGAAACAACAAAATTTGAATTAACGCTTTTGTTTCTTTTAACCTGCACCTATACTCACGCTTCGAGCACTGGAGGATTAAATAGCACTTTGGGACAAACCAAAAAGCTCGAAGTGTGATGTCAAAATGTGTCATACTTTATAGAAATTTGTAATTGGAGTTTCTCTGTTATTTTCGAAATTTGTAAAACACTGTTCCTCCCTGATATTTCTTCCGTGATTATAAATCTCAAATTTATAAAAACATTTTTCACTCTCACAAAAATTTGTGGAGTCAGATGTAGCATATAAAAGATAATTCAGTATTTCCTTTAATAAAACTTTTATTTTTATTATAAACAAAGAACACAGGTTGACTAGAGGCTATCATCTGTGTCGAAATATGCCTTAATTTTCTGGCTACCTGTAGAAAGAATTGATTAGGGCGACCTCTCAGTGTATGGAATGAATAGGTGGCTGGTGTGGTTTTACGGACACCACTTACATTGCGGAATGGTAATCCCTCTACCCTTAATTCACGCTTTCTAATTGCCTAAAGGCCGAAGGTGGGACCAATGCTTACAAAGTAAGAACGCATTCAAGTATAGTTGCATGTATACCAATGCTAGGAGCATAGTAAATAAATTTGACGAATTTGAATTGCCAGTCTAGTCATCAGTTGAGATATTGTAGGGATGTCAGAGACTTGGTTTCTCTCAGATATAAGGCTGCAGAATTTGAATATGGCGAGTACAATGTATATAAAAAGAACAAAATACAACGTGCAATCTAAGACAGTGCATACAGTTAACATGGGTTGGCCTATACAACGTTGAATCAGTTTGGTGTTACATAGGCACTGGGAAAACAGAAATAAGAGTAGGAATGTATTATAGGCTGAAGGTCTGTGATGAGTACAACAAAAAACTGTACAGAGAAATAAAATGGGCCAGTAAATCAGAATGTCTTATAATAGGGGATTTTAACTTTCCAGATTACTTTTATTATAAAAGTAAAATACAGGGAGCAATTGAGCATATAACAGATGGTGATTTGTAGGGATATAATTAATTTGTTCTATTGCAACCCATTCAGTAGTTTTCAGTATGTGCAATTAAAAAAAAATGACTGGTCTGAAAAATTAATTTCAGTGAATTTAAACAATTAGATTTACTTTTGAATTAATTTCTTTATTCCCTTCACATCTGTGGATGTGAAGGGAAAAAAGAAAGAAAAGTTTTTGGCTGTATCATGTTTTCGTAATTTTATTACGCAATTGCTTGTAGCAACTCAGATGCCACCTTTTGCACTGTTATAAATCCATTCCTAATCTTCATTATTATCAAGATTAAATCCGCCTGAATTTTCATTACTATCAAGATTAGATCCAGTTAAAAAAAAAAAAAAAAAAAAACCTACCTCCTCTTCAATTTCTTCAGATTGATCAACTGCTCTTTCCTCATCAGATTTCTTGTTCTTCCACTGATAATTCCTCTCTGTGGTTCTGTATCATAAATCACAGTGTCTGTCTTCCAAATTCGGTTCTTTCTTCAATATAAATAACTTAATTTGTGGTATCTGACATATTTATTCAATGACTTATGTGTGTGTGAATCTCCTTTACTTTCTGTATGTTACCTAATTTGTTTGGCTGAAATGATTTCAGTTTAAAGAAAACTGGGAACTTCACAATAAAATCCAAATAACATTTGATTTGAAGTTACTTTAAATTATGAACCCACCCACTGAATTAAATTTATAAGTGTATTTGCTTTTTATCTGTAATTACCAATAATCTGTGTCAAATTAGCAATATTTTTGAGGTTATATTTTTAATAAATTAACAAACTGTTAAAACTTGTCTTTCAGCTAACTGGATGGATTAGTCAGCTAATATCTTCACATTATATTGATCTGGTTGCATCCGCCGATGATGGTGTCTTTAACTTAATACAAAATATGATGACAGTTGTTGAAAAAAAGGTATGTTTTCATAATAAGAAATAATTCTAGATTAAAGATAGTAATCTAGAGTTATATTATTTCCCTCTGTTTTTTCAAAAACAGAAATCAATAATATAAACATACAATTACTGCAATTTGGTAATGACATTTCTGCCTGTTAATTTGGATACACACCAAAACTTCAATAATTTGAATTCCAAGGGAATTCCTTCCCCAGTAAATTTAATAATCCGGGATGGATTTTTAATTAAAAGTTAAATATAAAAATAACTATAAAATAAACATATTTTAGGCTTTAATAATAACATAAATATATTAATTTATAGCATATCTTCATAACATAATGTTAATAATTTTTAACAAAAGAAATAACAATTACTAAAAAACACATAAATTGTAGTGGATAACAATAAGATACAAATTAAAATGATAGCCACAAACATACTGTTGTCATATGGGGGAAAAATATATAAATTACAAATTAAAAATTCAGTAAAATCATTACATTTTGTTTAAGAGGGAAAAATAATTTTTTTTTTAATTGCTTTATTTTTTTGTCATCCTTCCTCTATGCAAAAGTATTAAATGTCATCAGTAGCTTTAAAATAAATTGAAATACCTTCCTGTTTTAAGATATAACAATGCATGGTAAGATCATCTGTGAGGCGAGGTTGATAGCCTGAAGAATGCTTAATTGTGTTCTATACAGATCATCATTGCTATACAGGGTAGGGAGTGGTTTCTCAGGTTCTTTAGTTTCCCTTGGTAGGCACTTCTTCATCGACAATAAGTGCAGCCCAGCATTTTCCATCTTGTTGACAAGTAACCACATCCTTCTGCATGTTTAATGTAAGAGAACAAATCACTTCATGTAGACAGTTATATCTAATTCTTCTCATGTTTATCATTTCCATCATTTACGCCATCATGTTCATCATTTCCTATGTCACTTGATATTGGAACCCTGCATGTCACAAGCCTTCACAGTAGATTTCACAATATTTTAAAATTTCCTCCCAGTTATTGAACCATTAGGTTACATAAAGTACCTATATGATTTTCCCAATGAAAATGACACTAACCAACCTAAAAGGCTTCAAAGAGAAGCATTGTCCTAACATACCTTTTTGGTGATACACTCTCTCTGTCCATTCAGCATGTGGGCAAGTTATCACCATTTATGGTGATAATGAATAGATTCCAAAAATATTTGGAATCTATTGCTGGATCACCAAATATGATGAAACGACTACAATCCAGAGACCTAGTTGAAACTGCCACCACCAAACATTCTGAGTGGCTATTAAAGACAACGACATTTAGTGGACTGCCGCTATCTGTTACTCCCCACAATTCCTTAAATTCATCGAAAGGCAACATGACAGAGTGGAACCTACTTGCAGTGTGTGAGGAGGAATTAGTTCAGGAACTTAGTAATCAGAAATATAATCAGTGCAAAATGAATAATGGTTTAAAAAAAGAAATTTCGTGCAGAGGATGACAAAGTTACCTGATTTGCCATCCTCTGCACTGTTTTAAATGCCAGAAATATGGCCATTCTCAGCAGGCATGCAGAGGTGATGCCATCTGTCCTATATATGGATCAAAGGATTATATACAAGTAGATTGTTCAGTTTAATTCCCTTTTTTCCCAAATGCAAAAAAAGCCACCCTGCCTTTTCTAAATCACGTGATATGTGGAAAACTGAAAAGAAAATTCAGAAATACAAAATAGAACATAAAGTCACATATTCTGAGGCATGCAGAAAAATTAAGTTGATCATGCCTAGCATATCCTATGCACCTTGCACCTGAAGCTGTCTTTCAACTGCAGTGCAAACAGATATGTCAATACCACCCAACACCTCGCAAACTGGGTTAAAGCGACCGTATCAGCCTTCAGAAAAGATACTCCTAAAACTAAAACCACCAAAGCAACTAATACCAACTGATACTCCAGTGGTCTCGCATGACAGCGAAAAATTGGAAACTACTTAAAACAGCAAGAAAACACACATCCACCAACAGTATGGAAGCGTATGTATACTCAGGTCATGAGGAATCCATACTAGAACTTTGTGCGATTGCACTATGGATTCTGGGCATCCCATGTTCCCAAAAAAAGAATGGAAAAAATGCCCTGCATACAAAAAGCAGTCAGATGAATTATTCTCAGCTAAGCCTTAATAATGGAGAATTAACAAGAATAGCTACTTCTGCAGAGTAGCTATTCTTGTTAATTCTATTGTGCCATCCAGGCTGATCCAATTAAGAACCATCATAGAAGCTGTGCCAGCTCATATTGCAGTTGGTACCCTTGTTTCCATTTATATTCCACCGTCTCTACCATTTCCCCATCTAGAACTCACAACCTAATTACACAACTCCCAACACTAGTTTGTCTTTTTGGTGACTTTAACGGACACTATCCATTGTGAGGGTCTGCTTCAATGGACACTAGAGGCAAATTGATTGAGGAATTTATGAATAATACTGATCTTAATTTATTAAACTATGGATCTCCTACCTACATCCACTAACCTGCAGGATCTGCTTCTGCAATTGACTTGTCAGTTTGTTCACCGTCAATCTTTCCAATCATGACATGGTCAGTATTAACCAATTTCTTTAACAGCAATCACTTTCCATTTATTTGCTCAATACAAACAGTGGTAACTCCAAATCCTGATCAGCGATCTAATTGGAAGTTTAATAAGGTGAACTGGGATGGCTATTCTGCTGAGATGCTTTTAGATAGACTTTATGTTCAACAAAAACCTATTGATGATGTAACTCCTTACATAACCAATCAGATTCTGGCTGTGGCTTACCCAAATCACTGATGGAATAAAGATTGCCTTAATGCCAAACAGGAGAAAAACCGTGCTTGGAATAATTTCCGCAAGTATCCTACCACTAGTAGCTAAATTGCGTATAAAAGACTTAAATCTAAAGCAGGACGAATTAGATGGAAAGCGTGACTCATGGGTTGCTTTTGCCTCAACCATCACAAAAAGACATCGACACATGGCTCATCTGGAAAAAGATATAGGCCCTAAATAGCAAATTTGTTTGGTCCTCTCTGATACTTCACTGAAAAGGGAAAGACGTGTCTATTCCTGAAAAGGTTGCTAATGCACTAGCAGAATTGTTTGCGACAATTTCTGTTTCTGCCACCTATGCATCCTCCTTCCAAAATACCAAACTGGTGCAAAACTGTATAAAATTAGTTTCTTCACTCACCACTCCTCTCCATACAACCAACCCTTTTCATTACTAGAACTTAAAAGAAGTATTAAATAGATCTTCCAACAGTCCTGCAAATCGTATTCATTACATTATGCTGAATACATTTATTTGAAGAGAATTTGTGAACCCAGTTGATTTTCTACAATTCGATCTTCTCTGAAAATGCCTGTTCTTCCTGGTGCCATTCTTTCATTATTGCCAAAACCAGCCAAATATCTTACCAAAACCAGCCAAAGATCCTCTCAGCATTTGCTTATTACATTTGTTAAATGATGACTTGTAGCACACCAATAAAGAGCAAAATCGTCTTATCTTTCTACGTCTGCTGGTTCAGGGTTGGTATTGGTAAAATTATGCAAGGAAGCAAAGCTTGTACAGCATCTTCTAAAAAAAAAAAAAAAAAAAAAAGTCTTTAAAATTTATTCACGCTATCCACTTTGGTAGAACTTTATTTCAACAAACGCTCTCTGGCCGAATGCAAATTTTTGTACCTCTATTCTGCAACCAGCCATTTTCGGTGTAAATTTTTGTCCCCTTATGTGTGTCATCTGAGAAGTCAAGTTGTCATCAGAATTTTGGCACAGTGCAGATGCCTAGTTTCCAGACTGCAATTTACAGAACTGCCATCTCTTGGTAAGAAAGACAGGTTCTCAGATTACTCTGTACCATTCATAATGTTAATCCATGAAGAGCAGTGGCCATAACTAACTACTCTACCAATTTAACCCTGTGATTTAACCCAGGTCATGGAGTCTTGTCAGTGATATATAGGAATTTTGCTAGCAGGGACAGGGAGGTGATTATCCCGTTATACAAGGCAATGGTCAGGGCACACCTAGAGTACTGCGTACAGGTCTGGAGTCCTCATTTTAGGAAGGATGTAGAGTTGCTCAAGATTGGTGAGGGGAACAAAGGGGTGCTCTTACCAAGAAAGGCTTAAGTTCTGCAAATTGCAGCGCCTGGAGAGTAGGCACCTGCGAGGTGATCTGATTGAGATGTATAAGGCCTTGAATGGGTTGAGCAAGCTGAATGCTGATGGGATTCTTCCTCTTGCTCAGACTAAGAACTTGAGGAGGCACAGTTTCAAATTGAGAAAAAATAGTTGAATAGATGTGCAGAAATTTGCCTCTAGCCAGCAAGTAGTTGATTGGTGGAACAGACTTCAGTCTTTTGTTGTGGAAGATGATAGCCTAAATAAATTTAAGGCTGAGCTGGACAGGCATTTGGAATGAATGGAGGAGTGAAATGGGAGGTTTTTTTTTTTTTTTTTTTTTTCCCCCCGCTGATGCTGCATAAGCTTGCTTTCTTGCATCGTATGCCAATGCTAAATTTCGTATGTATTGATACTGCTAGTCACTAACACTTTTAGTTTGTCTTGTGTATACATTCCTGGAATTGAAATTCAATTCCTGTTCTTGTCATCTTAACAAACTGTTGAATGATTTCTGTTTATTCGTTAGGAGTATATGCCACCTATGTATACTTAATCTGTATTTGGCAAGCTTTCCCACTTTGCACTTGTCTCCTTTCTAGATCAAACTTTTTTTCTTGAACTCTATCAATAAATTAGCAACATGTCACCTGAATGAATTGCTTTCCAGGAGGGTATCCACCAAACATTCTGTAGCAGTTTCACCACACACACACACACACACACACACACACACACACACACACACACACACACACACACACACACACACACACACACACACACACACACAGGAATATGTGGAACTATCTAGGTAAATATATGTGATTTCCTCTATAATCTGCATCATATTTTATATATAGCAGACCTGTAACACATAAACCACTCCTTCCCTTTAACAAACTTCGTTATCTGACCTTTCATTAAAATCTATATTTCTCCTCTTCTGTCTTGTAGGATACAACCTATTCATCTCTTTTGATTGAACACAAGCTACATGTAAGAAGAGAGAAGGAAAGCTGCAGTTGTGAATTAGGGACGATACCATTCTCCCTGTACCTGGTTGCTTACTCAGAGATTTTATATTGATTGTCATTGTACATATGTGATTTAATTAATTAGCTTTCAGTAAAAACAACTCCACTGGTGTAATAGGATACCCCCTTTAAGGGATTCTGCCCCTTCCCCTTTTAAATTTCTGTGTACAGACCTGCCAGAAACTGCAAGAAATTTCATTTCTTAAAAATATTAGCATCCCATCAATGTAATGCACCTAGAAAAATTTTGAGCAGAATTACAAGAGAAAATCTGTATCCAGCTACCTAAATGACAACCATTTCTTACTGTCAAATGAAAGTGGTATGTGACAGCACAAGAAAATGTTATTCTAGGAAAACTAAAATGTTATTCTAGGAATGACACAAATTTTAAACCACTTCCAAGTGATAGAGAATGTTTTTTATTCAATCAGAAAATGTGTGTGCTGCAGTAGATGGCATCATAATGGCAAAATTGTAATCGTGGAGAAATTTAACAAAAAAATTCCATCCTTTTGGTTTTGTGGTCAGTCAGCAGCTTCTGCACAAACTAACTTCTGGTGGTTTCATCTTCAGATGACAATGTAAGATGTTACATGCTGTTGACCTTGGCATGTTAAGTTCATGACTTGCATGTCATATGGACCCTGCGCTTTGTGTAAAACTTCTTTGAACCGACCCCACTGTACCTTCACTGACTTTTATTTGGCCACCACCTCGGCCAGGATGGCTGTACAAACAGGCATCCTTTAGGACAGAACTATAAGTCTACTTAGTGGCTCCTTTTTAAACCATCTCAAAATTTACATATTAACAGCAGTAACAGACTGTAACTTGTTGAACTAAAGTATGCACTTTCCTTTTTTGGGATTGGAAATTCCACCATGATTATATTATTGTCTTCTTATTATGCTACCATGTATTGCAGAGCCGAGCTTTCCACTTGGTGAATAAAAACTTGAACATATCCTCTATCACCTGGAAGTGGTTTCAGATTTGTCTTGTACCCTGTTCACACAATAATGTTTTAGTTCTAGGAGATTTTGGATACCCTATATTTCTTGATGTGGAAATTCCACACGAGCTTCCAGTCAAAATTATCTATGCAGTTTGCTGGTAGATTTTTTTCTTTTTTCTTTTCTAATTATGAAACAGCATTTCTCAGTTTGGCAATTGCTGTGATGCTCAGCAGTGGAACTGCATTGGACAGCCCACATTAGTGTGGTGAGCTTATTAATGACACATTGTAATCCATGGCCATCATAAGTCTAATTAGAGTCATAGAATGACTTTAGGACCTTCACTTGCCTTCATTTCAGGTGCCTGCTGACCAATGAAAATGCATATGTATATCAATTACTCACACTCAATAGTGGTCTAAGAGAGTTAAACTACTAAAAATGTAATTTTTATTTTCAATTTCAATTTCTTGTTTATACTCTGCCACGACAACCATGTCAGTGGAGTTTACAATAAATCAGTCAATATAAATGTTAGTCATATTTAGTAGTCACGGGCTTGAACCCCGGTCCACTCAGAGCGTGTGCTACTGCACTCACGCTCTTAACCACTCAGCTACATGAGGCCTTTTTATAATGTGTGTTTTGAGATTGTGTTTGCTCTAATAGTAAAATTAGCTAAAAACTTTAAATAGCTGGGAACTTCAGACATCTGCATAAGTTTAATTTAATAACCTATTCCTTCTGTCATAGTAAAAATATTTTATAGTTCTTAATTTTCAAACATAGAAAGCAGTGATGGTTAATGCAAGCAATGAATTCTCTTTTCCATTCTTGTGAATAATCTTCCCATGTAGAAATAAAAAACATAGAATATAAGATTCCTCCTACCTTGTCTCCTGAATAATGCTGAGGCCATTTTTCATTACATCTTACTGTAAAGAGAGCTGCTTTCTTAATTTCCAAGTTTTGAATGCTTCGAAGTCATAAATGTACCAAACTTTGACTGTACAATGCTTGTTCAAATTTTAAGCAAGAGGGATTTATCCCTTGCCCTGTTAAAAATGGCTTCTGAGTTCCATATAAATAAATATACATTTTTCTTTTTTTTATGTATATATAGAAAATTTATCACAAACTTATAACCACTCTTTCCCTTTAACATCTTTAAAAGTACCACTCTTCTTTAAACCCCATATTTGTTCTCTTCTCTCAGTGCTTCTTGTGGTTGACCAAGCATTTATTCACAATTCAACATCTACATAGTTAATCAAGAGTGCTGAGTATTGTTGTCATCTATGCTGCTAACTAAATGATTTTTTTTCTCTCTAATAATAACTTAACAGTATCTGTGCTAAAACTAAACTTGACAAAGATACTTATATATTCTGAACAAAGCTTTATTTCTCTATCAAATAGCAGTCTGCACCACATTGCAAGAACAGAGAAAGCTATCTGTCTCTGGAAAGAGACAGATAGCAAAGGGTAAGCAGGTTGGCAAAGTGTGAATTAATACTACTTTTCTGGTACTTGATTGTCGATTAGTTAGCATTAGTTGAGGCACACGATGCAAAAAAGTAAGCTTATAGAGCATCACCCAAAAAACCCCTTCCCATTTCACCCATCCGGTCACTCCAAATGTTTGTTCAGTTCAGCCTTAAATTTATTTAAGCAATCAACTTCCACAACAACAGATGGACATCTCTTCAGGCAATCAACTACCTGCTGGCTAAAGGCAAACTTCCGCACATCTATTCTACAACTGTCTTTCTTCAGTTTGAATCTATGCCCCCTCAGGTTCTTAATCGCAGCAAGTGGAAATATACAATCAGCATTGAGCCTGCTCAAACCATTCAACTCCTTTTACACCTCAGTCAGATCACCTCGCAGGTGCCTAGTCTCCAGATACTGCAACTTACAGAATTTAAGCCACTCCTGGTAAGAGAACCCCCTTGTTCTTCTCACCAATCTTGTTACCCTTCTCTGTACTCGTTCTAGCAACTCTACATCCTTCCTAAAATGAGGCCTCCAGACCTCTATGCAGTACTCAAGGTGTGTGTCCTTCGCCACTGCCTTATACAAAGGTATAATCACCTACTTGTCTCTGCTCAAGATTCCTGTATATCATTGACAAAGCTCTATGACCTGCTCTAGCAGCCCATCTGCACTACTCAGAGAATTTCATATCCGACTTATCCCCCGGGTCTTTCATTCTTCGCCTTCCTGAGTCTAGCATCACACAGTTGGTACGTTTCTCTTGGATTACTGCTACCCATATGCAGTACTTTACATTTGTCAATATTAAACTTCAGTTGCCACTTCTCAGTCCATCTACCTAACTTTTCTCGATCCTGTTGCAGTAGCATACTGTCTTTATTATCATTAACAATCCTGCCAACCTTTGTATCATCTGCAAACTTGGACATTAAGCCTGATATACTTTCATCGATATCATTAATAAATGCACAAAACAACAATGGGCCCAGCATTGAACCCTGGGGTACTCCACTAATAAGGTTACTGCACATATTTATTACCACTCTGCCGTCTTCCAATCAACCATCCCTTATCCATTGCAGCAACTTGCCCTTAATGCCATATGGCTCCAATTTGTACAGCAGTCTTCCATGTGCAACGGTATCAAATGCTTTCCTGAAATCCAAGTATATAATACTGCTGACTGCTGGTCTGCTGACGAGGCTAGTGGGAGTCAGATGTGTTCAAAGCCACTAAGTGGATTTTCTTATTTATTGATTTGAAATTATTGTTTTTCTGAAACTTTGATTTAAATTTAGTAGTATAGCATTATTTTGTGATTTTCTGATTAATCTGATGTAATTATTCTTTACTCTGCCTTGTAATTGCATAAATGTATCGGTAAGGGTATCAAATCCACGTGTTACATGTTGCAGCTCTGCTGAACGAGAAGTTTTTTAGCCATATTTAACCGCTTTATTGACCAATTGTTACATCAAATTATTTTCTATAAGTAGCTTATAGACCTAGTCAGGATCCTTAGTTTATTCTGAATTGAGACAACGAGATTTGGAAGTTAATTAATACTTAAGTGTCCGTAGATTTACCATTCTTAACTTGCTGCCATTGTTATACAACACAACGTTATATCCCGAACTAGATAGCTTAAGCTTAGCATAGTACAGTATATAATATAATATTGTCAATTAATCAGTAAAATCTATTAATTTTGTTAAACTTTGTTGTCATTTAAATTGTATTTTTAACTAAATACATAAATACATATAACGACTTAGATTACAAACGTAACATAATTAATTAATACAAAACTTGATACGGAAGTTATATAAGCGGAACTCGTAGATAATACTTGATACTGAAAAATATAATTAGCGCTATAACTGTGTTGGGATACAAGATTAGGTTTATAATTTTGTACTGAAATTGAAATTAAATCGAAATTATGACTCAGACCAGAGCAGCAAAGCAAAAGGCTCAAGCTAATGGGAGTGCTGTGGCTCAGGGGAGAACTGAGGGAGGCATTTGCCCTCTGAATCACAGCCTTTTAAAATGCACTGCTTGCATGATGTTTGTGGAGCAATCGGGTACGGGACATGATATTGCCATGGGGGGATGTCTTTGTGTGTGCACGCGATGCAAGGAGTGTAACGAAATCAGGCGACAACTCACCGTTGTTATGGGCCTATATGAGAGCTTGAAGGACAGGGTGGATGCCCTTGAAGGATCTAAATTGAGGGCCCATCAGCTCTCGGCTGCCCACATCAACGCCAGAGCTTGCACTTGGTCATCACACAACACAGCGGCAACCCCCAAGGCAGAACGTGCTGGTCCCACAGAAACTAGTAGTTGTTGGTGACTCTATTGTCAGGGAAATGGGGTACATGCTTTGTAAAAAGGATAGGTGGAACAGGACCAGGGTATGTCTGCCAGAGGCAAAGGTTGATGACGTTGTAGAGTCGATATCATCTTTTAAGGGCACAAATGGTTATATAGTTGTACATATTGGCACTAATGATATTAAGAGTAGAAGACCGGCGGAATTACTTAACAAGTACAGGTCACTGTTGAAAAAAAGCTGTGAATTAGGGTTGAATTTGAAAGTGTCTGCAATTCTGCCAAGACAGGATAGGAGGGAGTATTTGATGAGAGCCTTGTCCATCAATTGAGCCCTGGAAAGATTGTGCAAGACTCAAGGGGTAGAATTTTTTTTCGGCCTGGTCTGTACTTGTTAACAGGAGAGACTGCTTCTACAGGGATGGGATACACTTAAATAGAAAGGGTGCAAAAATATTTGCTGATTCTATCGAGACAGTGTTAGGTGGGTTGGAAAACTGCTAGCTTGGGGGGATACAAGGATTAATAGATTAACAGTAGCCAGTGGCAGAGTTGAAAGTGGTTTTTGCACACTGCTTCTATTGCAATGAGCAGAAGCCTGGAAAACAAGATGCAGGATATTTCAGAGACTGCTGAGAGTCATTGCAGTACAAGTAAACACATGGGTTGTGTTAGGGTAGCTAAGAATAGGAACAGGTTCATGTATACTTGCGCCGACCGGGCTAGCCGAGTGGGTAAAGTACCTGCCCGGCAACCCAAAGGTCGCGGGTTCGATTCCCGCCTCGGGCTTGGATCAAAGTACTGCAAAAACCTTGGGAGGTGCAATATGGCCACAAAAGCCGATGCGCCAACAACTACCAAATCAAAAAAAAAAAAAAAAAATGTATACTTGCGTGTACACCAGTGCTAGGAGTTTGGTATATAAATTTGAATTTGAGGTATTGCTCAAAGAATTAAAGGCGGATATTGTTGGGATATCAGAGACGTGGTGTCACACAGATATAAGGAATGCAGAACTGGAATTTGGGGAGTACAACGTCTACAGAAAGGATAGACAGGATAGGAAAAGGAGGAGGAGGGGTTATGCTATTAGTTAAAAAACACATAAAATCCAAGGAAGTGAAGCCAGTCGACATCGCTGGACAGTGCAGTGTCGAGTCAGTTTGGTGTGACATAAGCATTGGGTGAACAAAATTGAGAGTAGGAGTGTGCTATAGGCCTAATGACTCTGATGAGTATAATAAGAAACTGTACAGGGAAATAGAGTGAGCCAGTAAATCAGAGTTTTATAATGAGGGATTTTAATTTCCCCGATATTACTGGAATTTGTGGGTTGGTCACTCACACACTAGCAAGGCTTTTGTGGATTTACTGGATGATTTTTTTCTACATCAGCATGTTCGGGAAGCAACTAGAGGGAGTAATACTCTTGATTTGATTATCAGTAGTGATTCTTCATGCATTAAGAATCTGCAGATAAAGGAACCACTAGGTGGCAGTGATCACAGTGTGCTGAAGTGGGATTTACACAAAGAGGTAACTACCATCAGGGGTAAAGGGAAGGGTTTTTGCTTTCGTAAAGGCGACTACGTTGGTCTGAGACAGTATTTAAATTCTACGGTGGGACCAACTGATGATGATGTTACCAACAGTAAATTCAAAATGTGAAGCATACAAAGAATTTATCTTGGAAGCTATTAGGCTTTACATACCAACTAAGAAATATTGTTCAAGGTTTAGGCCTAAATGGATGTCAGATGAACTAATGAGACATATGGCAGAGAAGAAAAATGCATGGGATACATATAAATTAACATGTGACACAGAAGCCTATGATAGATATAAGTTGATCTGTAACCAAGTTACAAAGGAAGTTAGGCAAGTGAAGGCAGATTACGAGAAATCTTTAGCAAAGGATGCAAAGAAAAACAGCAAAGAGTACTTATGTAAACTCTGGAAGGAAGGAAGGAAGGAAGGGGATAAATCAGATTGGTCCATTTGATATCGATGGTTCAACTGTTGATCATCCTGCTCAGGTTGCTAACAAACTAAATGAATATTTTGCATCGACATTCACACATGAGGAGTTATTCAGCGAGGGGATTTCCAGAGGTGTATTCAACTCTGGCAGTAAGCTAGATAACCTTGTAATAACTGAGAGTAACGTGGAGGAGAAATTGTTGAAGATAAACACAAGAAAGGCACCTGGGGTGGATGGGATCTATCCAGTTATATTAAAGGAGGCAGCAAAGGAAGTAAGCAAACCCCTAGCCATAATTATGAGAGCTTCCTTGGACTCAGGGGAGGTACCCATAGACTGGAGATGTGCAAATGTGACCCCAATTCAAGGAGGATCAAAGGCTGACACAAGTAATTATAGACCTATGAGTTTAACTTCTGTTCCAGGAAAATTAATGGAGGCACTGGTTAAAGAAGCACTGCAGGATCATCTAGACAAGACTTCAGTTATAGCTTGGACACAGCATGGTTTTGTTAAGGGAAAGTCTTGCCTGACCAATTTGATTGGATACTATGATGCAGTCACAAAAGAACTGGATGCAGGGAATATCTTTTATATTATATATTTGGAACTTAGAAAGGCTTTTGATACTGTTGCACATGGAAGATTGCTGCACAAATTGGAGCAGTGTGACAGTGGAGGCAAATTGCTGCTATGGATAAAGGGATGGTTGAGGGGGAGAATACAGAGTGGTAATCAATGGACACTGTTCATCGTGCACTAATGTTATTAGTGGAGTCCCTCAGGGTTCAGTATTGGGTCCATTATTGTTTTCTGTATTTATAAATAATATTGATGATGGTATATCAAGCTTAATGTCCAAGTTTGCAGACAATACAAAGGTTGGCAGGGTTGCTAACGACACTACTGACACTATGCTGCTGCAACAGGATCTGGAAAGATTGAGCAGATGGGCTGAGAGGCGGCAAATGAAGTTTAACATTGACAAATGTAAAGTACTACTTATGGGAAACAGCAACCCCAGAGCAATGTATCAACTCTGGTACTACAGTGACAGTGGTAGAGAATGAAAAGGACCTGGTGGTAATTGTGCAGGCAGATATGAAGTTCTCTGAGCAGTGCAGACGGGCTTCAAGAGTAGCTCATGGTGTCTTGTCAATGATATACAGGAATTTTTCTAGCAGGGATAAGGAGGTGATTATTCCCTTGTATACAGGTCTGGAGGCCTCATTTCAAGAAGAATGTAGAGCTGCTGGAACAAGTACAGAGAAGGGCAACAAGATTAGTGAATGGAACAAAGGGTTGCTCTTACGAAGAAAGGCTTAAGTTTTGCAAATTACAGTGTCTGGAGACTAGGCACTGGTGAGGTGATCTGATAGAGGTGTATAAGGCCTTGACTGGTTTGAGCATGCTCAATCCTGATGGGATTCTTCCTCTTGCTCAGAATAATCACTGAGAGGGCATAAATTGAAATTGAGGAAAGACAGATGTAGGATAGATGTGTGGAAATTTGCCTTTAGCCAGCGGTAGTTGGTTGGTGGAACAGATTTCCATCCCTTGTTGTGGAAGTTGATAGCCTAAATAAATTTAAGGCTCAGCTGGACAGGTATCTGGAACGAATGGAGGGGTGAAGTGAAGTGGAGTTGTTTTTTTTTTTTTTTTTTTTTGGCTGATGCTGCATAAGCTTGCTTTCTTGCATCATATACCTCTACTAATGCTAATATCAAAATTATTTTTTGCATCCAGTTCCTTTGTGAACGGAACTGGATGCAAAAAGTCGTAGTATTTTTGCTATGTAGCATTGTAGTATCCAATCAAATTGGTCAGACGAGACTTCCCCTTAGCAAATCCATGCTGTGTCTGAACTATTACTGCAGTAATAGTTCAGACACAACTGCAGTCTTGTCTAGGTGATCCGGCATCACTTTGTTAACCAGTGACTCCATTCTTTTTCCCGGAACAGAAGTTAAACTAACAGATCTATAATTATTTGTGTGACCCTTTAAACCCCCTTTGTGAATTGGTGATATATTTGCACATCTCAAGTCCATGTGGACCTCTCCTGAATCTAAGGATGCTCTCATAATTATGGCTAAGGGTTTGCTTACTTCACTTGCTGCTTCCTTCAATATAACTGGATAGATTCCAACTGCCCCTGGTGAAAAAGTCAATTATACCGGGTATCACCCTCCCAATTACTAACTGGGCCTAACACTGCTTAACTTATGTCGGCGATTGGACGAAAACCTGTGCATTCAGCCTATGATAGTTGGCTATACAGTGAAATACTGAAATACCAAGCTTTAAAAAATTTTTGGCATATCTTCACGTATTACCCACAGGAAAAATTATAAAACATAAAAGTGGTAAGTTTTTGATATGATTACAGTTTTAATTGGGATAATCAGCTAGTAGCACTTAACAATGAGATAGTTTTGAAATTTACAAAAAAACAACCTGTTACTCTAACATATGAGGTAGGAGATCCTAAAAAGTCTGGTTTTCATTGTTGGTTCTCTTAAATTTTTAAATGATTAGATTGTGATGTCTGAAGATTGGTACACTTTTTTTTTTTCTTTTTTTTTACTTTTGACAGATAAAATTATGTGAAGAAGTTGCAGAACTAGAACAGTCAACGAATATTCAGAAGAAAAGTGCTCTTTTTCCAGTGAGACCAGTAAGAGCCCATTATAACATAGAGATGTTGATTATTGACTAATGGCTGTAGCATTATTTACAGCTGTTTTGCTGTACAGTTTGTTTAATATAAAAGTTAAATAAAATAGTCATGCAGTACCATTCAAAGTTCTGTTGATTATTCCATTTTTTTCTTAAATATTTAACTACTAGGTTATGACTGATCGAGTTTAATAAATTATCAGTTTCTATTTATATTCAGCTTTATATTAAATCATTATAACACTAGAATTTGGAATTTGTTTGATAATAAAATTTTTTGAACTGCTTTCCTCATGCAAGGTAGAACTGTCATTAATTTTTGTTATTACATCCTTCGGTTAATAGTAATAATAATAGTATTTGCCATATAGTGCAAGGAAGCCACAGGCTTTTGTGACTTTCCTTGCACGTCACTGGCAAAAAAAAAAAAATAATAAATAAATAAAACAGGTAGATAAAAAAATGCAAATTATATGCTTCTCTCCTCACACAGGTAACTGTCCAGTTGACCTTATCCAACTGTCAGTTGAAGAACTAGACAAACTATTGGAGAGGATTGAGAGATGAAATGGGATTTTTTTTTTTTTTTTTGGCTGATGCTGTTATAAGTTTGCTTTCTTGCATCATTTGCAACTATTAATATGCATATGTAATACATTATGGACTTCAAAAACCCCTCTTGTTTTGGCCAGAAAAATTTTCTGATTTCAGGTACTCATTCTCCAGTGTTTTTGGCATCTTTGATATAAGAATCAAGTGGCTTCCTAATTTTAGCTCTCAAGGCCAAGGTAATTAATCCTTCTGCAGAAGTGGGCAGGGAGGAGGCATTCTGGTTGATAACCAGAATGCCCTTAAATAATGCTTTAGTTTAGTAAAATATTATTTAACTTTTTTAAACATTAACTTTATTTCTGAAATATTTTTCTGGATGGATAGCTGCAGAAACAACACATACCAAATTGCATATAAAATAAATAAATAAATGCATTTGATCTTACCTTCCAAGGCAACACAAGGGCCCACTTGGAATTATGGCTAATTCTGTCCTGAATGAATTTTGTTTCTACCTTAATACTTTTCTGGCATTCCATCCTGACTGAGTTACAGTTCTTTAAGTGCAGTTCAAAATTTTGTGAACTTAGTCTCTTGAATTCCGATTCCTGCTTTGTGGGAAGCCTGAAGAACAAACAGGTCACATCCTTTATTACTTCCATCACTATGACATTAGACTACCCTCACTGTTGGAATCTGGAATCTTGGGCCCAAGCTAAGAGCATAAATTAATTTAATATAAACTCCTTCACTGTATTCAGTAACATAGTCACAAAAATTTGCAAGTGAGGATTCAACAACAGAATGCACAGCTGGAGCATGTAGTTTCTATTTGCAGCCTTTCTATAACATAAAATCCTTAATCAAGTAACCAGCTAAACCCATTTATGCCCCCTCAGGGGCATAAATTTAAATTGAGGAAAATTTACATAATCTGAGCAATTATTTAAATTTACATAATCTGAGCAAGAGGAAGAATCCCATCAGCATTGAGCCTGCTCAAACCATTCAGGGCCTTATGCACCTCAATATGATCACCTCACAGGTACCTAGTCTCCAGATTGTACAATTTGCAGAACTTAAGCCTTTCTTAGTAAGAGGATCCCTTCCCCCTTATCAATCTTGTTGCCCTTCTCTGTACTCATTCTAGCAACTCGATATCCATCCTGTAATGAGGCCTCCAGAAATGTATTTGGACAGTGCTTGTATAGCTATAATGAAAAAAATAATAAATGATTTTGAAAGCATTAAATATTTAACTTCCAAAAGCTCAGTCAGTAACTTGCTATATATAAATTATTTTTGAGCCTTCAAACTTTCAACTGAGAAAACATGCTTTGGTCTTGTGAATTCATGAATTCCACAATTCTATTTATTCTTAAACTCATCAGCTTCTGCTAAGTGTGTATTAAATATTTAAAGTTGCAACACTTCATTGGATTGTCAATACACAAATTGACTGCACTACTGCTTTTTTACTGTATGTGTGAAATACTTAGGTAAAGTTTGCTGCAAATATTGTGCCATACTACTGATATGTTTTCTCACTGGTAATTGTGATTGACAAGGACCTTGGTCATTGTCAATTTATTGACAGGGGAAAGTAGTGTTTTGGCTAATATTTTTAGACTGTTGGCAAAGCGAGTCAGAGGAATTCTGTAAACTTACTTCTCAAATAAATTTTTAATGATAGTTACCTTTAAAGTTATTTTATTTCTGTTGGAAATGAAAAATCTGCAAGATTAAGTTTGCTTTTTATGGCATTAATGGAAAGAAGAAATTCTTACAATTTTTTTAATCCAATTTGAATGTAATAATATTTTTATATTATTTTAATATTTTTTCAAAAAAAAAAAAGATGAAGAACTGTTATTGCAAAAAAGATGGAGAAACTGTATGTATGTTACAATGAGGAGAGACAGAGAAGGGGGCCACAACAAGCCACAAAGATGGATTCAGTGTTGTAACTTGGAGAGTTAGCAGTTATAAGAGGCGTTTGAAAAGTTTGTGGCATGAATATGAAAGAGTAGTAATGCAGCGTTAAAAATTTCAGTGTATAATACTTAAAGTAGTATTATAATACTTTAATGTATAATACTTCGAGTAGTAATTCACCAAGTTTCAATAATGTCTTTTATTTTTAATTACAGGTCCTGAAGACAACAGAGTTGTGTGAATGAGGAAAAGTGGACAAATTCAGTGCAGAAATGCAATATTTGGGTAAACAGGAACTGACACCATAGACAATATGTGAGGATATGGTTACAACATTAGTGGAGGTCGAGGATGTCCTTTCCTATTCCACGGTTAAGAAATGGACAGCAGAATTTAAATGAGGGAGGTAGGGAAAGCCTGAAAGATTACCCACCCTGTGGAAGACCTGCAACATCCATCATCCCAGAAATTGTTGGTAGTGTGCTTGATCTGTTGAGTGACAGTTCAGCATCCCATCTGATTGTATACTACATAATAACAGAGTTTCTCACTATACAAAAGGTGTCAGCAAAAGGGGTCCCAAAGTTGAGAGCAGAACTTTGGAAAACTCAGCAAAGGAGCCTTGTTCCTCCAGGACAATGCCACTGCTCACAAGTCTGTCTGTCTTTGCCCTGACTGACTGCATGAGTGCAGCTGTGAAATCTTGGTCTGTCCTCCATATTCACTAGATCTAGCACCATTGGACTTTCACCTATTTCCTAATTTGCAAAAAATTAGGAAATTGGTGGAAGGCTGACATCCATTTTCCCCACCTATAGTGACTTTATTGCTGCAGTAGATGCATGCTTGGTTGTCATTGGTAAAAATTTATTTGCAGCCAGAATCAATGCATTGCAACATCAGTGACAAATTGTATTGATTCCAAGTGGGACTATGTTGAAAAGTAACGTGTTACCAGTCTCCTCAAATATATCCTTCATACTTGGGCCACGGATTTTTCAAATGTCCCTTGTGTTTAAATTGTAGCTAGTGTTTGACCTCTTGGCACAAGATTGATGCAACTTTACACAATTGAATTTTTAGATCTTGCTTAAAAATAAAAACAAATCTGATATTCATATTAGCCAGTGCTGACCACTGATTGTCCTATGTTTTTATATCTAAGTCATTTGTGATTACATCTGTACTATTCGTCTCCTGTCAGTAACTCTGCGAAACCAGTCATGTTAAGATGGCTGGACTTAAAACATCATAGTGCTTTACATATTGCCCTTCGTTCCTATTACACATCTACCACTCCAAGTTGATACACTGGAGTTAGCTTATGACTCTCCTCTTGCCCATCAACAACAATTTTACTTGACTAATAGCATAGTAAAGTATTTCCAACTTGACTATGCTATTCAAGTTGAAAATATTTATCGGTATTTATGCATTAGTAAATTAGTATTTATCTTTGCCCCTTGCCTCAGAGTTTGCAATTTGAAAATTTCAAATTAGCCATCTTATTTATTGCTATCTTTATTTGTTGGGCATTTAATTCCCCACAATGCAGCATATCATTCCAGCCATAGAGAGATACTATTCTCTCTAGAAAATTTATGAAAAACTTCACAAATTTCTTGTTATGCAATCTCTCTCTCTCTCTCTCTCTCTCTCTCTCTCTCTCTCTCTCTCTCTCTCTCTCTCTCTCTCTCTCTCTCTCTCTCTCTCTCTCTCTCTCTCTCTCTCTCACACACACACACACACACACATTGATATTGATACATATGATCAAAACGTTTGGGGACTGATTTCATATCTTGAAAAACTGCAAATGTCATAGTGCATTTGACTTTCCACATGGTGCATTTGACTTTCCACATGTTTGGTGACTTATCTATACATGGGCATGTATTGCCCATTTATCTGCAGTCAAAGATGATACTTGCCCTGCTCTGGCCACCCTTCAACTTCAAAATCCAGTGATTCAATAGTAGTAGTAGTAGCATGTGATGCAAGAAAGCAAATGTATGAGCTTATGCAGCATCAGCCAAAAAAAAAAAAAAAAATCACACCATTCCCTCCAAATGCCTGTCCAGTTCCACCTTAAATTTATTCAGCCTATCAACTTCCACAACGACAGATGGAAGTTTGTTCCAGCAATTAACCACCCGCTGGCTAAAGGCAAATTTCCGCACATCTAATCTACATCTGTCTTTTCTTAATTTGAATTTATGCCCCTTTAGGTTCGTAATCTGAACAAGTGGAAGGATCCCATCAGAATTCAGCGTGCTCAACCCATTCAAGGTCTTATACACCTCAATCACATCACCGTGCAGGTGCCTAGTCTCCAGCCACTGCAATTTGCAGAAATTAAGCCTCTCTTGATAAGAGGATCCCTTCATTTCCCTCACCAATCTTGTTGCCCTTCTCTGTACACGCTCAATTAAATCTACATCCTTCCTAAAATGAGGCCTCCAGACCTGTACGCAGTACTCAAGGCGTGGCCTGACCATTGCCTTATACAGAGGGATAATCACCTCTTTCTCCCTGCTAGCAAAATTCCTATATATCATTGACAAAACCCCATGACCTGCTCTGTCAGCCTGTCTGCATTGCTCAGAAAACTTCTTATCTGCCTGCACAATTACTCCCAGGTCTTTTTCATTTTCTACCACCTTAAGTGTAGTACCACACAGTTGGTATGTTTCTCTGGGTTACTTCTACCCATTTGCAGTACTTTGCATTTGTGAAAGTTAAACTTCAGTTGCCACTTCTTAGCCCATCTGCCCAAATTATCTAGATCCTGTTGCAGTAGCACACTGCTATTACTGTCATTAACAACCCTGCCAACCTTTGTATGATCTGCAAACTTCGACACTAAGTCTGATATACCTTCATCAATATCATTGATAAATATACAAAACAACAGTGGACCCAACATTGAACCCTGTGGGACTCCACTAATAACAGTAGTCCAAGAAGAGCAGCACCCATTGATTACCACCTCTGTCTTCTCGCACTTAACCATCCTTTTATCCATTGTAGCAACTTACCCTTAATACCATTCTGCTCCAATTTGTACAATAGTCTTCCATGCGCAACAGTGTCAAAAGCTTTCCTGAAATCCAAATATATGATATCAAAATTATTTTTTGAATCCAGTTCCTTTGTAACCACTCATAATATCCTATCAAATTTGTCAGACAAGACTTTCCCTTAACAAACCCATGCTGTGTCCGAATTATTGCTGCAGTCTTGTCTAGATGAACCTGCAATGCATCTTTCACCAGTGACTCCATTATTTTACCCGGAACAGAAGTTAAACTAACTGGTCTGTAATTTCTCGTGTCACCCTTCGATCCCCCTTTGTGAATTGGGGATACATTTGCACATCTCCAGTCTGTGCGAACCTCCCCTGAGTCCAAGGATGCTCTCATAATTATGGCTAAGGGTTTGTTTAGTTGCTTTGCCGCCTCCTTTAATATAACTGGATAGATCCCATCCACCCCAGGTGCTTTTCTTACGTTTAACTTCAACAGTTTCTCTTCCACTTTGCTCTCAGTTATTACAAAATCATTAAGTATCCTGCTACAATTTGATAACTTTCTGCCATTTTCAAACCTTAATAATTCCTCACGTGTGAATGTAGATGCAAAATACTCATTCAGTTTGTTTGCTATCTGAGCAGGATCATCAACAGTCGAACCATCGATGTCAAGTGGACCAATCAGATTCATCTCCTTCCTTTTAGAGTTTATATAAGTAAAGAAATCCTTGCTGTTTTTCTTAGCATCTTTTGCCAAGGATTTCTTGTAATCTGCCTTCGCCTGCCGAACCTCCTTTGTGACCTGATTACAGATTAACTTATATCTGCCATAGGCTTCTGAGTCGCTTGATAATTTATATGCATCCCATGCATTTTTCTTCTCTGTTACGAGTCTCATTAGTTCATTTGACAACCATTTAGGCCTAAACCTTGAACAATATTTCTTAATAGGTATGAAACTTTTAGTAGCAACCACGATTAATTCCTTGAATGCTTCCCACTTAGAATTTACTTTTGGTAACATCGTCAGTTGATCCCACTGTACAGAATTTAAAAACTGTCGGAGACCACTGTACTCACCTTTACGGAAGCAAAAACCCTTTCCTTTACCCCTGATGGTAATTAAATCTTTAAGTAAATCCCACGTCAGTACACTATGATCACTGCCACCTAGTGGTTCTTTTATCTGCAATCACTCAGGATGGGTTTGGGTATAATCAATGTTTAACTATTGCAAATTTAATATTTATTATAGGACAGTTCAATCAATATTACTGCAAGATCTTGGGATGTGGAGTGTTTGTCAAAGTTTGTGCTTCACAAGCTCATCGATGATCGTTGACGGTCGAGGTGAATTGCGGGTGTTTGGTTATGACTCAGAAACAAAGGCCTCATCCTCTTAGCAGAAGACTGTCTTTTGCAAGTCCCAAAACAATCTTCATTAGATGTGAAGATTATGCTTTTCATATTTTTTGAGTCACAGAGCACTGTTCATTAAGGATTTTTCCTGCATAGTGAAACAGTGAACTAGGAATACTACAAAAAAGTTCTATAGTGATTGTACATACAAGGAGTGAGGGAATGATACCAGCAGTGGGGAAGATGGATTGCAAAGTAGCAACACATACGACATACCCGATATTCTTCCTGATGAGGTAGAACATGCATTGAAGAAAATGAAGAATCGGAAAGCCCCGGGGGAAGATGAAGTTACTGTAGAATTGTTAAAATTGGGAGGAAGAGACACCTAAGCAGTGGAATAATGCAATCATAGTTTTGCTGCATAAGAAAGGAGATAAATCAGAAATTGAAAATTATAGACCAATTAGCTTGTTATCCCACATCTACAAGTTGTTCACAAGGGTCATTACTAACAGATTAGAAAGAATACTTGATGAGAATCAACCGAAAGAGCAAGCTGGCTTTAGGACAGGATTCTCAACTATGGATCACCTTCACGTAATATTACAGCTAATGGAGAAAGCAAATGAATATAAAACACCATTATGCCTGGCATTTGTGGATTATGAAAAGGCATTTGACTCCATACACCGTAAGGCAATGTTTCGGGCACTGCAAGGACAAGGCATAGATACCCCATATAGTATTAGTAATGGCCGCATGGTGCAAGAAAGCCTATGGCTTATGCTGCACCAGCCAAAAAAAAAAAAAAAAAAAAAAAAAGGAACAAAACAATGATAAAAACAAAAAAAAAATAAATAAATAAAATAAATAAAAAGGAAATTAAACCTATCATCCTATGCATTTCCCTTACCCGAAAGTACTATCCAGATGACCTTTGAATTTCCCCAAACTGTTGGCCTCTACCACCCCTGAAGGCAATTTATTCCAGTAATTTATAAATCGCTGGCTAAAATAAAACTTCCTGCAGTCCAATCTAAACATTTCCCCCCGTAACTTGAATTTATGTCCCCTAGTTCTAGCATTATTTATAATCTTGAAAATTTTGTCCTCATTCATTTTACTGATGCCTCTCAGAGCCTTAAACACCTCAATCAAATCTCCTCTGAGGTGTCCAGTTTCCAAACTCTGCAACCCACATATTCGAAGTCTTTCTTCATAAGGATGCCCTTTTGCCGATCTCACCAGGCGAGTTACCCTTCTTTGCACCCTTTCAAGAAGCTCGATGTCTTTCTTTAGGTGTGGTCTCCATACTTGAACACAGTATTCCAAGTGTGGTCTAACATAAGCCTTATATAATGGGATTATCACGTCCCTATCTCTACTTGCAAAAGTTCGATAGATCATTGATAGGACACCATGGGCCTTCCTTGCAACCCGTTTACAATGCTCAGAGAATTTCATGTCTGACCGTATCGTAACACCCAAGTTCCTTTCCTCCAGTACTGGGTTTAGTTGAACTCCACCAAGTGAATAAGTTTTTTTGGGATTACTGTTTCCCAGGTGTAATACCTTACACTTTGTTGGATTAAAGCACAGCTGCCATTTTTCTGACCATTCCTGAAGTCTATCTAGGTCTCTATGAAGAAGCTCAGCTTGACAGTGATCATTAACTACTCTACCAATTTTAACATCATCTGCAAATTTAGACATCGCAGCCTCTATCCCTTCATCAATGTTGTTTATGAAAATTAAAAACAACAGTGGTCCTAATACTGACCCTTGGAGAACCCCACTTCTTACATCAACCCAATCTGAGGAATAGCCAATTATCACAACCCTCTGCCTCCTGCCCCGAAGCCATCCTATCCTTTTATCCATCTAAGGATTTTCCCAGTGATTCCAACCTGTTCCAGCTTATAAAGCAACCGCTCATGTGGGACTGAGTCAAAAGCTTTGCTGAAATCTAAATAAACAATGTCGAAATTATTCCCTAAATCCAGCTCGTGAGTGACCCTTTCGAAATAGCAAATCAGATTTGTTAAACATGATTTTTCCTTTACAAAACCATGCTGAGTATCCTTAAGAATTTCAATTCGATCCAAATGATCCTGAATTCCACCCTTGATCATTGCCTCCATGATTTTCCCTACTACTGAAGTCAGACTGACAGGTCGATAATTTCGAACTTCGCTTTTTGAGCCACCCTTATGTATGGGAGACAAATTTGCACTTTTCCAATCCAAGGGGAATCTCCCCAGAGTCTAGTGATGCTCGAATAATTAGCCTCAATGGTTCAATGCACTCGCTTGCCGCCTCTCTTAAGATTATAGGGTATATTCCATCAACTCCAGGAGCCTTACTGGTCTGTAGACTCAAGTTTTTTCATTAAATAATCTTGCGAAATTTCAATATCATTAATTACATATTTTTTAACTTCGCTCCCACAATTTCCCATTGCCACAAAAGGCTTTTCATTTGTAAATATCGATGCAAAATAACTGTTGAGTTCATCTGCAACGGCAGCTGGTGTATTTATTACTATCCCCTTTCCCTTACGTAAAGCTCCGATCTGGTTTGTCCTGTTCTTCTTGGCATATATATATGTGACGAATTCTTTATTCCCCCCCTCCCTCTTTGCTCTGTTTGCTAGTGATTTCTCATAAACTGCCTTTGCCTGTCGAACCTTTTCTGTGGCTCTATTACACATCACCTTGTAGCTGTTATAGGCTTCAGTACTTTTTATTGCTCTGTAACCTTTCCATGCCACCTTTTTCTGCTCAAGTAATGCGGCAACTTTACTATTCATCCAACTTGGAACCCTTCTTGTGGAGTATTTTTTTAATGGTATATATGCATTTAAGGCATCTGTGATTAATGTTTTAAAAGCGTACCACAGTTCAATTGTATTCATTCGCTGCGCGATATCTACCCAGTTAATAGAGGCCATGTAGTACCTTAAGGCATCGTAATTTCCTTTTCTGAAATTAAAACCCATTCCTTTACCTTTTACTTCTGCTACCTCTCTCGTCATCATCCACCGTAGAACTCCGTGATCACATCCTGCTACTGGTTCCTCTACTGTCAGCCCTGTTATGTCATCTCATTCATGTGTGATGATGAAGTCTAGGATATTCTTTTCTCTTGTACTTTCCCTGACATGTTGATACAAATAACAGTCATCTAGTTGATTTAAAAATTGTGTTCCCCATGTCGAGTTTCCTTCCCATTTACTCCAATCAATTAGAGGCAAATTGAAATCACCCATAATAAGGCATTGACACTTATTTGCCCATTCCATTTGCATGTAGAGGCTTTTGTCATAATCTTCACAATCACCTGGTCTGTAGATTACTCCTACTCGCATTATACCTTTGTTTCCAACTATCTCACACCATACAGACTCTATACTAGCATGTGAAATGTCTGAATCCGGGAAAGCTATCGTCGCACTCAGGCTGCTTCTGATAAGAAGCATTACCCCACCACCCCTTCTATCTAACCGATCCTTCCTAAATACATTATACAAGCCGTACTGAAACTCATCATCCCCAATTTTCGGGTGGCACCACGTCTCTGTAAGCCCAATTATGTCCGCGTTACTTGTTTTAACCAGCAGTTCGAATTCGCTCATTTTATTGACGACACTTCTAACGTTACTGTATAAACAATTAAGATTTACTGTTCTTGTATATTTAACAACCCTAACACAACCCTTGAAGTTTTTTAGGCTCTCTTCCCTGATATTAGCTACCTGCTCACGTGAAACGTCTTTGCCCCCAGAACATCTAGATAATACGTCCAGTTGGGGTAATAGATAAGAACTCTTAAGGTATGTGCAAGAGTTACATTGACCAATATTATCAGATAAACGTGATTATGATTTTGAAGAAAATATATGAGAGTGCTACCTCCTGTATTAGACTAGACAAAGACAGTAGGAAATTTAAAATCGAGAAAGGAGTTCTACAAGGAGACACAATATCTCCGAAGCTGTTTACTGCTGCCCTTGAGGAAGCTTTCAGAAGATTAGACTAGTCGCAGAAAGGAGTCAATGTGAACGGAGAGTACCTAAACCATTTACGATTTGCAGATAACATTGTGGTCATAAGCCACGATCCCAAAGAATTAGAGGAAAATCTTAATCAGTTATGCACAGTTAGTAAGGATTTTGGACTAAAGATGAATATGACTAAAACAAAGTAATGATGAACAAGTATGCCACGGAAAGGGAAATAATGATTGAAGGAGCAGTAATTGAAAAGGTGGAGTCATATACTTATCTGGGACAAGTTATTAGCTGTAATAATGATAAATGGCTGGAAGTCAAGAGAAGAATAAATTTTGGATGGATAGCATTCAGGAAATATAGTCACATACTGAAGAGCAATATCCCAGTTTGTCTGAAACGTAAAATAATGAATCAATGTATACTCCCCACCATGACTTATGGAAGTGAAACTTGGGCACTCACCAAAAGAATGGAAGAGAAGCTGAGAACTACACAGTGAAGAATGGAAGAGAAGCTGTGAGCTACACAGTGAAGAATGGAAAGAATTATACTGGTAATCAGACTGTTAGATAAGAAGAGAAACACATGGAGCTGGACACATAGCTCGAAGACATGATGACAGATGGACTAAGAAAATAACAGAATGTTACCCAAGAGGAGCTAGAAGAAAACCTGGAAGACAAAGGCGGAGATGGATAGATGAAATTCATGAGTTTTTGGGTAGTAAATGGATGGCCAGTGCTCAAAACAGAAGGAACTGGAAAGTTGCTGGAGAGGCCTTCATCCTGGAGTGGATTAAAAATGGCTGATGATGATGATGATGATGACATAAGATCGAAAAGTTTGGGGACTGATTTCATATCTTGAAAAATTGCAAATGTCATAGTGCATTTGACTTTGTACATGTTTGGTGACTTATCTATAGTTGAACATGTATTGCCCATTTATCTGCAGTCAAAGATGATACTTGCCCTGCTCTGGCCACCCTTCAACTTCAAAAACCAGTGATTCAATCACTCAGTTTGGGTTTAGGTATAATCAATGTTTAACTATTGCAAAATTAATATTTATTATAGGACAGTTCAATCAATATTACTGCAAGATCTTGGGATGTGGAGTTTTGTCAAAGTTTGTGCTTCACAAGCTCATCGATGATCATTGACAGTCGAGGTGAATTGTGGGTGTTTGGTTATGACTCGGAAACAAAGGCCTTATCCTCTTAGCAGAAGACTGTCTTTTACAAGTCCCAAAACAATCTTGATTAGATGTGAAGATTATGCTTTTCATATTTTTTGAGTCACAGAGCACTGTTCATTAAGGATTTTTCCTGCATAGTGAAACAGTGAACTACAAAACTACAAACTAGGACTACTACAAAAAAGTTCTATAGTGATTGTACATTGCTATTTGGAGAAAATAACGAGAAAAGTCACCATTTCCATTCAGCAAACAGGCTACGCAGTGCTTTCCAATAAAAAAAAATTGCATGTAAAGTTCCATCACTGGTCCCCCCCCCCCACACACACACACCATCCTCTCCTTGGATTTAGCTCCCTGTGATTTTATTTTTGTTTACCAAGCATTGAAAGGTCACAGATTTGCAACAATCAAGGAATTATATGGAATGTAACAGAACTATTAGAAATTGCAAAAGAAGACTATCAAGAATGATTCCATGATTTGCAAAAGAGCACTGAAATCAGTGTAAAGCAGGTTAAGGAATTTATTCAGATGGAGACCCATCTGAGTAACATAAGCTTCATCATTTCTGGCATTTGTTCAATGCCTGTTCTTTTTGATCATATCTGTACAGTAGACCACGATGTTCCACCACATGCAATAGTAAAGAGATGGGTACCTGAATTCCATCACAACAGAAATGGCCTTAAAGACGAATCAAGTTCTGGATAAGAAGCCTTCATCTGTTACCACAAGTGAAATTGTCAGTTGGATGCGTGCATGACACGATAAAGGAAACGAAAGATTTATTACTCATTGATAAAACATTTGTCAAAGTCAATAATACCCTTAAAGATACCACAAAAAAAAAGTGCAAGACATTGTGGGTAGGCACTAGTAATAGCTGGATATGCAATTATTGTTTAATTGATATACTTAACAGTGTTACAATATATAAAAAATATTTTTTTTTTTCACAGAGAGGTACTTACCTACAGGAAGAACATAAGTGAATGGATACATGTATTTTTTTTTATTTATTCCAGTGTTTTCTTCCTCTACTTTTTATAATTCATAATTATGACAAGAAGTGCCTTTAGGGTTGCTATAGACAGAGAGAGAGCAAGAAAATTAAATGGAAATTTAGCATTTTGTTGGATGAATTTGAGTGCTTGAGTTGTTGCCCTGAAGGAATTTAATCTGGGGACTCATGCATTCAGCTGAATGCTAGCGCCTCCCTTCATGCATCTAGCTGCACAGCCAAGATCACCATGAGAAAGATATGCTGGTCTTACAGGAAACTTTTATTATTAGAGAAACAGGGAAATTTTTTATACAATAAGGATAGGTGGAATGTCTGCCATTGGTAAAAGTTAATGATGTAGACAGTTATCTTCTAAGAGTACAAAGGTAATATTGTTGTATGTGTTGGCACTATTGGTAATGGTAAGAATATGCAGTCTGAGGATCTACTCAACAGGTATAGATATGGCAATGTCAAAAAAAGTCACAAATGGACTAAATCTGAAAGTGGAATTTTGCTCAGATAATAGGAGGGAGTGGATGATGAGCACTGTCAATCAGTTCTACCCTGGAGAGATTAGGTAAAGCTCAAAGGGTAGAATTTTTTTTTTTTCAGCACAGTCTTTACTTCTTAATAGGAGAGACTGTTTTTAAAACGATGAGCTACACTTAAATAGAAGGTTAAATTTTCAGATCCTATTGAGGCAATGTCGCAGTTGGGCAGAAAACCGATAGTTTGGGGGTGTGGGATACATAGACATTGAATGGCAGCTGCCTGCAAGTAGAGGCAAAACAGATTCTTGCAGTGCTTCAATTGGGGCATGTAGCAGCCAGGAAAGCAAAGCAAGGTGTAAGCACTTTATATGCTTACGTGCTGTTATCTAGGAACATAGTAAATAAATCGGAAGTACCAGTTTGGTTATCAACTACCAGCATTGGAAGTATAACAGAAACTTGTCACTCTGCTGTTGGGGATGCAGACTTTTAAAATGACAGTTGTAATCATGACAGTTGTAATCAGTCTGATGTGACATATACACTTCAAAAACAAAATAAGAGTAGGAGTATGTTATAGGCCAGATGAGCAGAATGGACTTCTATACAAAGGGTGGGCCAGAAAATCAGTCTTATTGTGGGGGTTTTAACCTTCTGGATATTGATTGAAACTTATGAGTTTCCATTATCCATAAGGTTAAAAGATAGCTAGCTTGGTGGCTGAACATTTATAAATTTGATGGATCACTTTTCTCAACCAATGTTAGAAAGTCACCAACTGAAATCAATATTCTGTATTAATGTATTAATACTGAAATAAAGAAACTTAAGTTAACAGTGATCGTAGTCTATTGATGAGTTTTTTTTTAAAGAAGTCATCATCATCAGCCATTTTCAATCCACGGCAGGATGAAGGCCTCTCCAGCAACTTTCCAGTTCCTTCTGTTTTGAGCACTGGCCATCTATTTACTACCCAAAAACTCATGAATTTCATCTATCCATCTCCGACTTTGTCTTCCAGGTTTTCTTCTAGCTCCTCTTGGATACCATTCTGTTATTTTCTTAGTCCATCTGTCATCATGTCTTCGAGATATGTGTCCTGCCCAAGACCACTTTAGTTCTTTAGTTTTGATAAGAATGTCCTTTACTTGAGTTTGCTGCCTAATCCATGTGTTTCTCTTCTTATCTAACAGTCTGATTCCCAATATAATTCGTTCCATTCTTCGCTGTGTAGTTCTCAGCTTCTCTTCCATTCTTTTGGTGAGTGCCCAAGTTTCACTTCCATAAGTCATGGTGGGAAGTATACATTGATTCATTATTTTACGTTTCAGACAAACTGGGATATTGCTTTTCAGTATGTCACTATATTTCCTGAATGCTATCCATCCAAAATTTATTCTTCTCTTGACTTCCAGCCATTTATCATTATTACAGCTAATAACTTGTCCCAGATAAGTATATGACTCCACCTTTTCAATTACTGCTCCTTTAATCATTATTTCCCTTTCCGTGGCATACTTGTTCATCATTACTTTTGTTTTAGCCATATTCATCTTTAGTCCAAAATCCTTACTAACTGTGCTTAACTGATTAAGATTTTCCTCTGATTCTTTGGGATCGTGGCTTCTAACCACAATGTCAGCTGCAAATCGTAAATGGTTTAGGTACTCTCCGTTCACATTGACTCCTTTCTGCGACCAGTCTAATCTTCTGAAAGCTTCCTCAAGGGCAGCAGTAAACAGCTTCGGAGATATTGTGTCTCCTTGTCAAACTCCTTTCTCGATTTTAAATTTGCTACTGTCTTTGTCTAGTCTAATAAAGGAGGTAGCACTCTCATATTTTCTTCAAAATCATAATATATGGGGTATCTATGCCTTGTCTTTCCAGTGCCCGAAACATTGCCTTATGCTGTATGGAGTCAAATGCCTTTTCATAATCCACAAATGCCAGGCATAATGGTGTTTTATATTCATTTGCTTTCTCCATTAGCTGTGATATTACATGAAGGAGATCCATAGTTGAGAATCCTGTCCTAGAGCCAGCTTGCTCTTTCGGTTGATTCTCATCATGTATTCTTTCTAATCTGTTAGTAATGACCCTTGTGAACAACTTGTAGATGTGGGATAACAAGCTAATTGGTCTATAATTTCCAATTTCTGATTTATCTTCTTTCTTATGCAGCAAAACTATGATTGCATTATTCCACTGCTTAGGCGACACACCTTTTGTAATGCACTTTGCAAAGAGCCTTGCCAGTTTTTGTGTTATGTCTCTTCCTCCCAATTTTAACAACTCTACAGTAACTTCATCTTCCCCCAGGACTTTCCGATTCTTCATTTTCTTCAATGCATGTTCTACCTCATCAGGAAGAATATCGGGTATGTCGTATGTGTTGCTACTTTGCAATCCATCTTCCCCACTGCTGGTATCATTCCCTCGCTCCTTGTATAATTCTCTATAGTAGTCTTCTGCTATTTGAATTATGCCTTCTCTGCTGTTTATAAGTACACCATCGCTATTCTTCAGTTTCAGTATCATTTGTCTTTCTGTATTACTGCTCATGGCTGCTGATTTAAATCCTTTGTTTTCCCTTAATGCTTGTTCTACTTTTTTTGTGTTAAATCTTCTTATGTCCTCTCTGAGTCTCTTTCTAATGGCTTTGCATAACTCAGTATACTCAATTTTCTCCCTGTCAGTGTTTTTCTTCTTTGGATTTCTGTTTCCCTATAGGTTTCTTGGGCTTTATCACTTTCAGAAAGTTGTAATATTCCTCGTCGATATCTTTGTCCTGAGCAGTCTGCAGAAGCTCAAACTTGTTTTTAAGTTCCAGTACATACTGCTTTTTCTCCTCCTCTGTTATCTCAAAGACCTTTGTATTATTTACTCGAGTCAGTTTTTTCCTTTCCTTTCCTGCATCTATATCAAGTGTACATCTTACCATTCTGTGATCACTTCCAACATTTACCTTATTCAGGACGGTAACATCATTCACAATATATCTTCTGTTAGTGAGAACGAAGTCGATTTCATTAGTTGTTAATCCATTTGGACTCTTCCATGTCCACTTTCTGTTCACCCTTTTCTTGAAAAAAGTGTTCATTACTGACAGTCCTTGAGATTCTGCAAATTCCACAGGTCTTTCACCTCTTTTATTTCTTTCACCAATTCCGAAATTTCCTATAGTTCCTCTTTCTGCACTGTTTTGCTTTTTTCCAACCTTAGCATTGAAATCCCTCATAATAATAGTGTAGTGGGTTTTCTGCTCATCTAGAAGACTCAATTTTAGTGTACATTTCTTCAACCTCTTCATCATCATGGCTCGATGTTGGTGCATAAATCATTATAATCTTTAGCTTGTACCTCTTAGAAATCTTGAGTATTAGCCTTGACACCCTTGGTGATGTACTTTTGAATTCCAAAATGTTGTTTTTAAAATCTGTATGGACCAGAAACCCAACTGCACCTTCACGCCTTTCACTGTTTCCATTGGTGTACAGCAGATTTCCACTTGATAAACTTATAAGTGATTCATTTCTTCTTGTTTCAGCCAAACCGATGATATTCCAATTCACATTTTCTAATTCCTTTTCCAGCTCTAATATCCTGTCTTCACCGATGAGTGATCGTACGTCTAGAAGAAGTAACTTCTTAAAGAAGTAACTACTGTCAAAGGTAAAGGGAAGGAATTTGTTTTTGAAAAGGTGATTATAATCTCTTTTACAGTGGGCCCAACTGATGTAATTTAAAATCTTAAATGATAGGGGTGTAACAGAAACATGGAGTCACTCTGATAATGATTTGCTGATAGCATAGGTGCTGTAAAAGCTATGCCTGAAAAATCCACAAAAATTGTCGGTCTTCTATTTATAGCCTCACACTACCTCAGTAGTGCAGTACATGGTAACTTGTGGAGGATGATCACAATGTGAGATACAACTAAAACGATACCTTTATGTTATGAATGTAGTTTTCATTTAAGAGTATTTATTGTGTATCTACACCAATATTTAATAGATAAATTTGAGCAAGCATCTATTAGGAATGAAGGGGGTAGTTAAGTGGTTGGTAAATGGCCCCAGCCCTTCATGGGCTACCATAGGGGTTGTTATTGGGGCAGTGTTACTGTTTTTAATATTGATTAATGACATGTAAGTTTGCTGATAGTATAAAGATAGCATATGGTTAATGACAGTAATCAGAGTATTGTACTTCTACCCAATGCATTTGGGAAACAATAATTCCGAAATAATATACCACTTGGATAGCACCACTCTCAAAATTGGAAAAAGGACCAAAGGGTAATTGTAAAAGTTATATATGATATTCTTTGAGCAATACAAACACTGCTACAACTCATGGGTTCTGCCCATGTTATAGACCTTTGGCAGCAGGGACAACCTTTCCTGACTAATAAAGTAATGGTCAGACCACATCTCGAATACTGCATACAGTTTCACAAACTTCATTTTAAGGACAGAGCAACAAGAAACCCTACTCTTTCTTATCCGAAAAGACTGGTTCTGTAAATAATTTATACACTTAATTAATGTGTACAAGGCTTTAAAAGGATAACTAAATACTGATGATACTGTTATTCTTCTTCAGATTTTGGCAACCAAGGGGAAATTTTAAACCAAAAAAAGGTTGGTTACAGAACTGATAAATAAAAAAAATTTGCATTCAGCTGAAGAGTCATTGATTGCACCAAGCATTTTGGAAGTAGGTAGTTTGATTAATTATTGGCAGAATAACAGATCAAGTATATAATTTTATTTGGCTTTTGCTATGTAAGCCTTGCATCATGCTGCCAATACAAAAACTAATTGCTTTAGCGATGTAGCCCGTGTGTTGGCACCATTAATAAAATGTTCATTCACCGGTGGAACTCCGAGGTTTTTCCTTTCATTTGATGCCTTACTTAACTGTTCTTAGGCAGGTGAGTTTTTCTTCTGGTACTTACACACTACCCACAATTACAGCAAACCCCCGCTATTCGCGGGGGTTAAGCTCCTGAGAAATGTCGCGAATACCGAAAACGCGAATACTGAGTTATGGCTCCCATAGTAATAAAGGGGTTTCGTTCCAAAGTATGAAATATATAAGAAAAACTAGTTTAAAATTTTGTCTACGTATGTATTATATGTACATAGTGAAATGGAAGCATATGGCATCGAAATGAAAATAAGAAACAATTTAAAATTATATGTAATATTTATTAGAAATTTCAAACAAATCTTTCGAACCAGCGCCTTTGCTAGCAAAAAAACTTATCCCGCCAGTGCTATCACCAGTTTCGCTAAAGTGTTGATAAAGGAGTTTTGTCTTTTCACGAATGATGAGTGAACTTAACGGAATTTTATTTTGAGTTCGGTCTTCTATCCACAGATTTAAAGCTTTTTCCATTTTTTTTCTAATTTAACATCACGAGTTACAGAGCAAATTTTTGAAACAATTAGAGCGTTTTCACAGACACTACGGCGGATTTTTTCCTCCGATTTTTTGATTGATCGTACCGTTGACTCATTGAATTTATAATGTTTTGCCACTGAAGAGGCACTTTCACCATTAGAAATTTTGTCTAATAACTCGCTAATCATCACCTTTGATATTTTCACATTTCCCTTGTTATCCGTAGCATATTTTTGTACGGGTAAAAAAAGAACTTGTCCGCAATAAAGGCACTTTCTATCGTTAACACACTCGAAAAAGTCTGTTTTACACTGCAAAACGGTAGATTTATCACTTATGTAAGCATATCAATTTATAAATTGATAAATTTATTCAATTTATAAGCATATAAATTAAAAGCAAAAGACCAAACCTTCCATGACAAGCGCATAACACATACTGAACAAGGATTAGCTAGAAACATCCACGCTCGCGATTTTGTCACCCCTCTCCCCCACCCACTGAACGCTGTTTTGACCGGGAAAGATAATTTTAGCCACGCCCATGTTTTTTTATGGCGGAAAATATTCACGGCGCTTTAAAATTCACATTTTTTTAAGTTTCATTTTATATTAAATCGGCGATCGCGAATACAGATACCGCGAATAGCGGGGGTTTACTGTATTTAACAATCATTTGAATTTTTTATAGAAATATGTTGATATTACACATAACTCTACACAGTTTATTGAGATTTATAGTAATTAAGAACTGAAAATATAAAAAGGCATTACAAATTTACGCCTTTTCTACCTTAAGATGTTTCCTTTTATGGAGAAATTTTACAGTAGCTATGAACTCTTTCTCTCCCAAGTAGTGATTTTGAATGAACAAAACGGAAAGTTGAGATTGTTTTTAAATTATAACATTGGATTGGATTGGTTTGGTTTTGTTTTGTTTTTTATGGTGCAAGGGCAACTAAGCCCATTATGCGCCAAGTCAAATATTTAAAAATAATAGGACACAAGTAACTTAAAAATGATATATCAGTACATACAAATGGCTAAAAGACAAGTGAATTAATAAAATAAATTCAGCTAAAAAAAAAGCAATATACGTGGTGGGTACTAAAAACATGTGTATGAAGGTTTGTGACTTAAAAATTTGACACCTTCGTCAGTTAAAATCTGAGTGTATAAGGCTCAGTCAGTTAAAAGTGCTAAAACATAAGTAGCATGTATATAAAAATCTAGGACAGTCAGTAGCAATGTGTTTCAATGTTAAAATGGTGCCACAATGCTCACACATGGTACAGTCATCAGCCCTCAACAGAAAAGAATGCATATGATGACTGTCCTATGTGGAGCTGAGCTAGAACAACTTCCTCTTTATGGTCCCTGCACAGACCAGACGGCCAAAGTTTGATTACAGGCTTAATCTCGTATAACTTACTTTTATCCTGCCCGTGCCAAAAGAGTGTTGTCGTTGGGAAACCAGTTTCTTTCGTATCACTTGCCTGTATCTGTATAGGGGACTAACAGATGAGAGTTAGAATGAGACTGATTTGGCTGCAGAGTCTGCCGAATCATTTCCTATGATCCTATGTGGCTGGGGATCCAGTAGAAGCAAATATAAAATTCCAATTCAAAAAGGAAATATATCCTCAGCTGTACCCATGACATGACTGGATGAGCATTGCATCTCATGGACAACAAAACCTGCAATAAACAGAATCATTACGTATAACACCTTTTTGGCAGTAGTGCTTGTGTGATCCAAGGCTAATTCAATTGCATGCAGCTTGGCTCTCATACGTTTGGTGCTCAGATATAGCATCTGGAAAGAGCTGCAGACCCAACCGACACCTCTGAGTGAACCATCTGTGAAGACTGGCAAGAAGTCAGAATGCTCAGATCAGTGTGCTGAGAAGAGCTGCAGGTAGACCTCAGATGGAGTACTATCCTTCCCCAGTTGGTAAGAGAAGTTGCTGGTGGGGATACGAACATGCCAGGGTGGAGGGGATTACCTAGGTCAGTGGTCTCAAACTGGCAGGCCGCATCCGGCTCCCGAAGCAATTTTACACGGCCTGCGAATACATTTATGTATTTGTTGTAAATACGGTGCTTATAGTTTTAGAGACAGATATGGACTGAGCTTATGTTTGCAACTGCTATTGAAGGAAAAAGAGATAGAATGAATAGGTTGGGGCTTTGTCACTATATGCTTGTATGCCAGGCCACGTGACTGGAGTAAGGTGGAAGAACTTCCCACGTCTGTACAATCAGTAAATTTAGTTTGCCAGTCGACAGTTGGTGGCGCTTCAGTATTCTGGTGTTTCCGATTTTTTATATTGAGTTGGTACTTCTGATATATAATTTCGTAGAGTCAGTCACTAGTTGGTTAGCTGGATTCACAGCTGAAAAATTCCGGCCCGTCAGCTGCTTTCAGATCGTGCATTTGCCCCGCATGCAATTTGAGTTTGAGACCACTGATCTAGGTAATGGGACAATATTGTCTAACAAGATGTCCAAATTTCTGAATAAACCTTGGATACGAATACCGATTTGCCATCTCACGAGTGTTGTACAGATTTTCCCATTCTGGCTCAAAAACAAGTTTCCACATGAGTGGTCTAGCAGGAATTTAAGCTTGACAACATACAGAAGAGAACTGTTTTCAACAAATGGACAAAGATGGTTCGTTAGCCACCAAAGGATGCTATCTCTGGCAGATGCATACGCTTGAAACCCATAATCTAATTTTGATCGAACAAAAATGCACTGGTCGGCAGCCCAAGAAGTAGGAGAGCATGAACAATGTTCAACCCTCTTGTACACTTGGTGCATAGTTGATGAATTTTCTGGAGAAAAAGTCCAACTTTTTATTGAATATGAGTCCCGAGAATTTTGTCTGCTACTACTACTGGAATAGAGCTTTGTCCAAGTCTTGTTTCAGGTTCGAGGTGAAGGTTACGTTTGTGACAAATGGAAGCAAACAGTCTTCTCAGGAGAGAGCCTGAAGTCATTCGTCAGTGCCGGGAGTTTAGGCGATCAATGGCTTGTTGCAGCTGTCTCTCAATAATCCTTATATTGCATGACTGGGAAAATATACCAAAATCATCAACATAGAGGGAACTGTTTATGGTTGGAGGAAGCTGTGATGGAATTTATTTTAATGGCAAAAAGTGTAACACCTAAACCAGATCCTTGTGGTATGCCCTCTTGACAAAAGGACCGACCATGGATCCTAATCTAACATTGAACAGACGACGGGTTAAAAAGTTTTTTGATCTAAAAACACCTTTGGCTGCACTTACTACATTTTCGGACTGAAGCAAAACTAGTTGGTAATAAAATTTTCTTACGAAAATCAAGTCACTTCCTAAACGACGCAAACCCAGTCACTAACATTGATTCGGTAGAGTAGGTAGTGGGCGTGAGAATAAAACAATCGTTCATACTTCTTAGTATGAACGATTGCTTAGATGGAAATGATGTCACTTCCTAAATGACTAACGTTGATTCAGTGGAGTAAGAAATGAGTAGTAATATGCGAGAATAAAAGCTTCGAAGCTATCGAAGAAGCTTGTGCCAACGAAAGAACGAGTTCAAAAACAACGAAAAAAAAAAGAAAGAAAATGCAGTTTAATGGAACCTGCTTCTCAAGATTTTGATCAACATATACCTAAGTAGCATAAGTAAGTAGTGGTGAGCATTAAACGTCACATCGTAACTTCGGTGGCTGTTAGATTTTAATAGCTGTTCAATTAAACCGTTTAAAAATTTAAACGGTTTTTATTTAAGAACGCCACAATAAAACGATCACTTGCAGTAATTTTTGGTTATGGTGTCATACTATTCTACAAACGGATATTATTATTAGCCACGTGGTGCAAGGAAGCCTGGCGCTTATGCTGCACCGGCCAAAAGAAAAAAAAAATGGAGTTACCCTGAGAGAGAGAGAGAACAAGAGTCAGAAGTAGAAGGGAATCACTAAGAAAGAGAAAAACGATATCCAGCTCAGAACCCTGGGTGTGCCAAGCTCACCAGATGTGAGCCCCTAGGAGTCGCCTCCGTAGCCAGGTGGGAAGGAGCAGCAGTGCGTAGCACGCGCTTCTTGATTAGACCGGGGTTCGAGCCCATCACCACCAAATTCGGAGGATGCGGAAAGGTCAGGGAATGACCACCGCATATCCCGGAGCAATGTGGCCTTAGTTGCTAATGCTCCTAAAAAAAAAAAACAAAAACCGAGCCCCTAGGTTAATATCGCTAACTATTGAATTGTAAAAATACCAAATCTAATTTCAGTTAACAACCTATAAGAGTATTTTGAAGATCGTTAATACTCCAGCTGAGCGAAATCGAGAGAATTATGCAAGAATAAAAGCTTCAAAGCCACTGAAGAAGCTTCCCATGTTGACAAAAGAATGAGTTCAAAAACAAAGACAATGAAGAAAAAAATGCAATTTAATAAAATCTGCTTCTCAAGATTTTATTTAAAGTCAACCTTCTACATCAAGTTCTAACCATCAATAACACGAAATTATGTTCAAGAACTTCCTGAAGATTTGAGTTCAAATAAATTACTTGGGGGTTGTAAATTGACTCTTAAATCGGCTAGACACACTGCTGCATTGTATTTTAGTGTTACTTTCGTTTGACAACATTTGCTGATTGTTCATTGCGTTCTTAAACCTTTTTCTTAATACTAATTCTAAGTTATTTAATATTTTTGAAGTTTGATATTATATCTGTGTTATTATTCTTGTTCTGCACGTTAACTGCGTTCTAGCTGCCATTTTGGTGGTAGTTCGTTCTGATAGCATTGTGAAGTTGAATATTGATTCCAGGTAATAAGGTGAGCCAATAATCCGAAGATAAGCAGCCTTTTCAAAGAAAAATAAGTTAATTTTTGGTATTGAATTTATACTGTTGTGAAAATTTGGATTAGCGATATTTAGAAACCGGATTATCGGTGTTACTTGGACTTGTGATAACGGTGTTTTTCTTTATCAGGCTAGCGAATGTGTTCCTTATTCAATTGTTTTTTTTCAACTGGTTAAATGGATAGAAGGAAAGTGCAGAAGGGGGAAAGAAGAGGAGTCGGCGGATTTTCCCCCTTACTTTCAAGAGTTTCCAGGTTTAAACACTGACAGCAGTAAGAGAATTTCTGAAAGTAAGTTATTGAAGGGTAAAAGTGTTAAGGTGGGTGTGACAACTGCTGGAGGGGGGGGGTTGCAAATCCTCCACAAGTTGCAGTAGCTAGTATTAGCACTACGACAGAAAGGAGTGAGTTTAGGGGGTAATTAACCCCAGTCAGAGTCAGCTTGATGTAATGGATCGAGGAAATCAGATCGAAGAGATTAGGGAAGGCATTCAAGACCTACAGATACATTCTGAACCTAGGGTTAATGAGATTCCTGAAATGGAAAGTTGTTTTGGTGAAATTAGTAGGAGGAGCGTTGGAATGAACATTAGAGAAAGCGACATAATTGTTTAAAACTTTCATGAACAACGTTTTCGGTATGATGTTAACTCAGTTTATGAGTTGGTTACTAAACTAAAGAAGAAAGTGGTGAACTATATGACTAATGAGGCTGACAACGTCAGTGTCGAACTTTGCCCTCGACAAATGGGTGGGCATGAAGGTAATCACTACGGTGCTTCTCATAGGCAATGAAAGACAAGGCAAAAATTGATGAATTTCAAGGTAGAGCTAGCTTGCTTGATGATATATAGTCAGGGGGCAGCCAGTGTTTAGTGGAACTGGGATCAAAAGCCCTCTTACGAGGATAAAGTTAGGTTAATTAGTGGCCAGGATAACTGCGACTGATAACGTTGGTGATATGACTCATGAAGGGTGGTTAGAGTTGGTAATGTGATGCCGAAAGCTGTTAAGCCAAAGGTTGCCAATACCCTGATTTTGAGGGTTGAGGAAGGATTATCTTTTAGTAGCAGTCAGAAAGTTAAGGAGGCCGTTGTTGCGTCTCTGAAACAAAATTTTAAGCAAGTTAAGGTTAGGGATTTACGTACTGTCAGGAACAAAGGGGTTTTGTTAGAGAAACTTAGAGGATTTAAATAAAATTGCTAGTTTAGACCAACTACGAGGTAAATGTATTAAAGCTGACAAGGTTAAGTTGACAAACCCAAATTTTGATATATGATGTACCAAAGAATATAAGTAAGGAGGAAATCAGTCAGAATTTATATTGTAAGAACTTAGTTGATTAGCGAGCAGGAGGTTAAGGGTGCTGCGACCTTTACATTTAATACTGGGTCCAAACCTAGAGTAATTAATTGAGTGATAAATTTGCCACCCAAATTGTACAAGTATATCTTCATGAATGACAGGATATATACAGGATGATTCACTACCAGTGCAACAAACTTGCAGAACGTGTAGGAGGCACAAAGACGAATCGGAATCACATAGCATTGCAGGGTCTTAAAAGCCTTCGTCATGTGGTAGAGGACGTTGAACGGGAGGTCGCGTGAACAGCGATCCCGCTGGAAGTCAGCATTTGCGAACCGGTTCCCGAGGCAGTAGGATGGACGAGTATTCAAACGTTAAATTGGCCGACATGCACCTTCCCGTGGTGTGGACGAGTACCCAGAATCATCTGTCCAGGTGACTGATGCTTCTGGGTAGCCAAGCGGTCAGAACATAACAACAGAACACACACATAATACACACAAACCGACGTCACACACATCTGGCCCATTTGTAGTGATACTGTTCTTCACAGAGATACGAGGCGGAGTTGAACTCACGTTCTAGGAGCCGCCCTTTACAAAAACACATATCCACCTCGCGTATGGATTAGAGCCAAGAAGAAATAGTCTTGGAAGCACCTCGTCTCCACGACTGGAAACAGTACCCCTGGGAGGTTGTGTATCGCATTGTTACGAACAAGCTCCCCAGGGGTGAGGTCATCTCCTCTACCGTCACCCCGCAGGGCACCACAACCCTCACATGGGAAGAGTCAGACAACATCTTGGACACCCTGTTCCCGCTAACACAGATCCTCAATCCAGCCAGCAATCTCAATCCAAAAGAAATCTGTACTGAAAACATCCTACAGTACCACTTCTATAGAACAGCCTTTCAACTTGGATGAATTAAAACTTTCCATTGGCAAAACAAAAAACAAAAAAAGCCCAGGGTTAGACTTCATTGAAGCAGAAGTAATTAAGAAGCTTACAGAGACGCAATCATATCTCCTTCTGAGCCTGTACAACCATTGTCTGGAAGTTGGACTCTTCCAAGATGACTGGAAAGGGGCCAATGTACGACTCATTTTGCAGAACCCAAGTAAACCACCAGAGCATCCAAGGTCATACAGACCCATAGCACTCCTTCCCGTTTTAAGCAAAATATTTGAACGTCTTCTCTTATCCAGATTGGAAAAACACTATAAAAATGCAAATCTCCAGTCCCCAAACCAGTTCGGTTTTCGGGCAGGCCGTTCAGCAGAAAATGCTCTTCGACAGCTCAGAGATTCAGTCAAAAATTCAGCCACCAAATACTTCTTAGTAATATCGGTGGATTTCGCCGGGGCCTTTGGCTTGCTGTGGTTGCCAAGTATACTACGAAGACTCAGAGAAGCTAGCGTTCCAGCAAATCTTTACAGCTGCGTACAGGACTATCTTCACAACAGAAGTGTTACAATCAGAAATGCCTATCGACAAGTCTCCAGAAATGTCTACAGCGGATGCCCTCAGGGCTCTGTCCTTGGTCCTTTCCTATGGAATGTGGTCATGGACGAGTTCCTGAACCTAGACCTGGGGGACGTTTCCACCCAAGCCTTCACAGACGATTTGATACTGACAACTGGAAACTTCAGAGCTTCCCTGGAAACAACAGCCAACGGAGCCCTTACAAAGCTACAAGAATGGGCCAGCCTCCATAAACTCCATATATCCCCTGAGAAAACTACTTCAATTCTACTTAGAGGAACCCTTCAAATAAGCAGATTAAAATTGCTGGTAGAACTATCAAACTGACAACTGAGTTGAAGTATCTTGGGGTAATTCTCGACCCCAAGCTCACGTTTTACCCTCATATAGACTACCTTCATCGCAAAGTCAGGAACAACACGGCAATGGTAGTGAGGATCAGCAGGTCTGACTGGGGCCTAAATCGCCGCTCGCTGCATATGCTATACAAAGCTGTACTTATTCCCACTATAACCTACTGTGCAGGTGTCTGGTATCATCGTGCACTCATTGTTCGTAACCAAAGGAAGCTCACCTCCATCCAGCGTCATATATCCTTCTCACTATCACCCGTGCCTGCTGCACAGTAAGCAACCCAGCGCTCCAAGTCTTGGCAGGAGTTCTCCCTCTAGACCTGCAGATAATTCGCAGAGGGACTCCCTACCACCATCCTGGATTTCACTACAAACCCAGCAAACACCATCAAAGAAGAAAAAAAGCGCCTTTCAGTCTACTTTCTTAACGCCTGGCAAAACAAATGGAATACCACCCCCAAAGGTTCCATCACTAAACAATTCTTACATGAAATAGCCCAGATCTACCCTAAAGCTCCAGCATGGTACAGCTTAGGGATTTATACCACTTTCCTGATTACAGGCCATGGATCCATAAATCACAAACTTGCCTCTATGAACATATAATAAATATTTGATTTATTTAGATATTGTTGGATTATTTTGTTATAGGTTTTCCTGTAACTGTTTGATTTTAATAATATTATATATATAATTTTTTAAAGTTACGTACATTGATATTTATTTAATTTTATAATGGTAGTTACGAGATCTGCCTTAAACACGTCACAGGGTATCGTGACTCACACGGAAATAGCCGATGGCGATTTACGAGTGAGTGATGATTTAATCAGTTGTGGAACCTGTGTAATGTTTTCCAAGGTCGACCTGGTGACTAATCTTACCTCACCTGGGGATTCTTTTCTTTGTGATCGATGTAAGGAGTGCACCGATCTTAAATTACAATTTGGTGCACTGATGGAACAATTTGAGTCCCTGAAAAAACGAGTGTTTGCCCTCGAAAATAATGCATCTGGCAGCTCGTCAGGGATTCAAAACTCCAGAAATCTACCAAGTGATGCACACCCGATTCGAGCCTCAAAACAGAAAAACCAAGTGCAAACTACTCTTAAAAAGGACATTGTTTTATTAGGAGACTCCATTGTCAGGGAAACGGGGAATATTTTTTGTAATAAAGATAGGTGGAGCAGAACCAGGGTATGTCTGCCGGGAACAACTATTGACGAGGTCACCAACAGATTGTCAGATTTTAAAGGGGGTAAAGAAAATATTATTATTCAGGCGGGGACAAATGATATTAAACGTACACGATCTGACGATTTGTTGGAAAAATATAGGACCATGCTGAGGAAATGTCGCGAGCTAGGCCATGTGTCTGCAATTCTGCCCAGACACGATAGGAGGGATTATATGTTAAGAGCCTTGTGGATTAACTCAAGACTTGAAGGAATCTGCAAGGCTTTAGGGGGGAAATTTCTATCAGCATGGCCCACACTTGTAGGTAGAAGGAATTTGTTTTGTAGAGACGGGATACACTTAAACAAAGGTGGTGCAAACGTTTTTGCCAGTATTATTGAGGATAACTTAAAGGTTCAGGGAAACTGCTAGTTAGGAGGGGGGGGATGTGGGTAATACTGACACGCGTTTATTGATAATATTGGTCAATTTAACTCTTGCACATACCTTAAGAGTTCTTATCTGTTACCCCAACTGGACGTATTATCTAGATGTTCTGGGGGCAGAAACGTTTCACGTGAGCGGGTAGCTAATATCAGGGAAGAGAGCCTAAAAAACTTCAAGGGTTGTGTTAGGGTTGTTAAATATACAAGAACATAGTGACATAGTGTTTTTTGACAAGCTGCACCGGTACTTTCGCGCAACTCCGCATTTCAATCTCTTGTGAAGTAAGACAGTACAGTACTGTCAAGGCCAGATAGCATATGTTAGTGTATGTTCATGTTTGCTTAGTGTGGGTTATGTTGTTCATCTGGCCGCTTAGCCTAGGGTCCGTGGAACACCACAGACCGCTAGTTACCGTCACTGGCACTGGGAGCCGGACCAGGTATGTGGGAAGAGAACTCTGGCTGGCCGACCCTGGGGTTAGCCTTTTGGCTCTCCCTGGGAAGCCTGAGCTTCCCAGGGAGAGCCAAAAAAAAAAAAAAATAAATAAATAATAATAATAATAAAATAATAAAAATATACAAGAACAGTAAATCTTAATTGTTTATACAGTAACGTTAGAAGTGTCGTCAATAAAATGAGCGAATTCGAACTGCTGGTTAAAACAAGTAACGCGGACATAATAGGGCTTACAGAGACGTGGTGCCACCCGGAAATTGGGGATGATGAGTTTCAGTACGGCTTGTATAATGTATTTAGGAAGGATAGGTTAGATAGAAGGGGTGGTGGGGTAATGCTTCTTATCAGAAGCAGCCTGAGTGCGACGATAGCTTTCCCGGATTCAGACATTTCACATGCTAGTATAGAATCTGTATGGTGTGAGATAGTTGGAAACAAAGGTATAATGCGAGTAGGAGTAATCTACAGACCAGGTGATTGTGAAGATTATGACAAAAGCCTCTACATGCAAATGGAATGGGCAAGTAAGCGTCAATACCTTATTATGGGTGATTTCAATTTGCCTCTAATTGATTGGAGTAAATGGGAAGGAAACTCGACATGGGGAACAAAATTTTTAAATCAACTAGATGACTGTTATTTGTATCAACATGTCAGGGAAAGTACAAGAGAAAAGAATATCCTAGACCTCATCATCACACGTGAATGAGATGACATAACAGGGCTGACAGTAGAGGAACCAATAGCAGGAAGTGATCAAGGAGTTCTACAGTGGATGATGACGAGAGAGGTAGCAGAAGTAAAAGGCAAAGAATGGGTTTTAATTTCAGAAAAGGAAATTACGATGCCTTAAGGTACTACGTGGCCTCTATTAACTGGGTAGATATCGCGCAGAGAATGAACAACTGAACTGTGGTACGCTTTTTTACCATTAAAAAAATATTCCATGAGAAGGGTTCCAAGTTGGATGAATAGTAAAGTTGCCACATTACTTGAGCAGAAAAAGGTGGCATGGAAAGGTTACAGAGCAATAAGAAGTACTGAAGCCTATAACAGCTACAAGGTGATGTGTAATAGAGCCACAGAAAAGGTTCGACAGGCAAAGGCAGTTTATGAGAAATCACTAGCAAACAGAGCAAAGAGGGGGGGGGGGGGATAAAAGAATTCTTCACATATATAAATGCCAAGAAGAGCAGGACAAACCAGATCGGACCTTTACGTAAGGGAAAGGGGATAGTAATAAATACACCAGCTGCCGTTGCAGATGAACTCAACAGTTATTTTGCATCGATATTTACAAATGAAAAGCCTTTTGTGGCAATGGGAAATTGTGGGAGCGAAGTTAAAATATATGTAATTAATGATATTGAAATTTCGCAAGATTATTTAATGAAAAAACTTGAGTCTACAGACCAGTAAGGCTCCTGGAGTTGATGGAATATACCCTATAATCTTAAGAGAGACGGCAAGCGAGTGCATTGAACAATTGAGGCTAATTATGCGAGCATCACTAGATTCTGGGGAGATTCCCTTGGATTGGAAAAGTGCAAATGTATCTCCCATACATAAGGGTGGCTCTAAAAGTGAAGTTGGAAATGATCGACCTGTCAGTCTGACTTCAGTAGTAGGGAAAATCATGGAGGCAATGATCAAGGATGGAATTCAGGATCATTTGGATCGAATTGCAATTCTCAAGGATACTCAGCATAGTTTTGTAAAGGGAAAATCATGGGTCCTGAGCTGGATTTCATCATTCTTCTCTTTCTTGGTGGTTCCCTTCTGCTTTTGACTCTCTCTCTCGCATGGTTACTCGGGAACTTTTTTTTTTTTTTTTCCTGGTGCAGCATAAGCCTCAGGCTTCCTTGCATCATGTGGATATTAATAATAATAATAATAATAATATCTGGTTCGCTATTTTGAAAGAGTCACTCACGAGCTGGATTTAGGGAATAATTTCAACATTGTTTATTTAGGTTTCAGCAAAGCTTTTGACTCAGTCCCACATGAGCGGTTGCTTTATAAGCTGCAACAGGTTGGAATCACTGGGAAAATCCTTAATGGTTATTCCATTTAAGCAACAGAACCTCCAGTGCGCCACACAGGCAATTTGCCTATCTGCGCAAAAGTCTTAATTTTTGTTTTATTACAATGTTATTTATGTGATTTATCATCACTGCAATAGTTATCAGGCCAGAATTATTCTAAACATTTCTGTTGATTAAATGGCTTGTTATATCGGTCTTTAGCCTGTGGTCACACAGAGATAAGCAAATATCCTGTGTGACCACAGTTACCGCCCCTTCCTCGTGGAGGAAGACCTTTACTCGAACGGAGGTTAAAATTGTTAAACTTTGGCTTTATAAAATGTTAAAACTGTAGTCTCACACTGAGTCGCTTTCCAAGCATAGCACTATCTCATTAAAGCCTTACCTACCAGGCCAATGACAAGCCACGGCACCTCCATATACAGACCCATAACCACAGACAACATCACTTAACATTTTTAATCATAATCTGTTCTTCTCTGACTTAAGGCCATTGCCTTTTCATACTCGGGACAAGTATGGTCTACAGCGTTATGTTCTGCTGTTTCTTTTCTGCGTTTGCAATTTATACAACAAGGTGGCATTTCCTTGTTCACGCAATCTTTATAGGAATGTCCTTCAATGGAACAATATCCGCAAAACGCTTTCATTTTACAGAACTTTGCAATATGGCCAAAAGCCATGCATTTGTAACACTGGGTCACCGTGACAATCAGGGACCCGACAGGCAGACCAATTCACAAACACTTTTCCTTTTCTAATCAACTGTTTATGGACCGGACTTGCTATCTGCACTATCCAATTATTCAATTTTTTGCTCTTTGCTTTATTCACACTTATCACGTTAAAACTTTCTTGGAATACTCCTTGGAATACTTCTTAATCCACAATTGTTCTTTCAACTCTTCTTTATTCACATCTAGTTCCACATCATAAATCAGAATTTTAGGATTTCGCTTCTTTAACTTATCCACACACAATTTTAGTTCTTTAAACTTTGGATAACCAACGAGCATATCTATATCCTTTTCTGACTCTACTTCAAGGACGATCTTCTTATCCTGTACAGCTCTTAAATTTTGTACTTTAACATTCTGTAGTTCAGGTCTCACCTTTCTAATTAAATCTTGTTTAATATCTTCACTACAATTGCCCTGAAGCCATCCTGCTATCTTTAATGGATAGTGTAAGTGTGTAAGTGTGTTTAGGGTCAAACGGCACAAGGGGTTCCCCCCATCTCCGCGTAGTTTACATTGTGGGTGAACCAGTTGACTGGAAAAGCCAGAGATTTAAAAGTGTATGGACTTTGTATATGTGTGATGCCTTGTACCGTTGTTCATCTGGTGATTTAGCCGCTGGGCCCCTACTGAGGCCCAACGTTACCCCACTTACGCCCCGTGGAGGCAGACCAGGAACCCAGTAGTCTGTTTCACTCTGGCAGGTCCTGCCACTTAATTTCCTGAGATTTCGTGGCTAGGACCTTAAAAAAAAAAAAAAGACAGAAACGCGTCGACGTAGGGGTAGAATCGCTTAGTTTTGCTAGGCCAAGTTATGGGCGTAAGGTAATTTAGATATGTTAAGCTTTTGGGTAGGGCTTTCGCTAGCGTATAGATAGGGAGGGGGGGAGGTAGAAGGCTGGGGGGAGAAAGACAGAAATATGGGGCCAATAGAGTAGGTAGCCCCAGTTTTCAGTGGGACATGCCCATGTCCCACCAGAGTAGAAGATATAGGGTGGAGAGGAGAGGAGGACGAAAATGTCCCCCCCCTCCCCCCAAGGAAGTAGGTTTAAAGGTGAAGGGGGCTAGAGTGCCCTCTTCAGATCGCCATATGGCTATTGGCAGCTATTGTTTCAAGTTTCTTTACTCATGGGGCAAGCTCCGTCCTTGTGCTTGTGTCCCTCATCTTTAGTTGCAGCCTTTACATTGTGCTGGCTGGTGTCTCAATAGTGGTACTTGATGTCAGTCATTGTAGATGGTGATTAATGTCCTTCTCCTGATGAAGAGGTCTTGTGCGAACTGGGATAATGCTCTATATTCATCCTCAGTATCTATGAAATGGGATTCCAATCCTTTTGGTAGGTATCTTATTTTTGTTATAAGTACCCCTCTGAGGTCTTCATATTGTGGGCACTCATACACTATATGATTCCAGCTTTCTGTCTCCCCGCACGTACAGTTGGGGTCCTCAGTGAGTCCGAATCCGTACAGCTTCTCATTGTAGGGTCCGTGTCCTGTTATTAGAGATGTCAAATGGTACCCTGGGAAGTATCAGGTCGGCTGTTTTGGGTAGATTTTCTGGAGATCAGGTAGATATCTTCTGGTTATCTCACCCTTGGTGGTCTCCGTCCATCTTATCTGCCATAATTTTAGCAGGTGGTTCTGTAATCTAGTTTTTTCCGTTTTTAGGTTGTTCGCTGGGTCAGTTGTGTAGTCCAGATGTGTGGCCGCCACTCCCCTGGATAGCAAGTATAACAGACCTGTGCGGACGACCTCCAGGTCCAAAGGAAGCGCTCCAGCGAGTACCTGTAGTGCTGGAGTACTCACTGCACTACACGCACGCGTCGTAGTTAAGAGTATGGTCCTTTGGATCATGTCCAGAATTCTTCTATTCACTGCCAGTGCAGTTTTTGGGAACCAAATTGCTGAGGCGTAAGTAATTGCTGGGAGAAACGTTGTCCCGTAATATAGCGTCAGGGCTCTTTTTTTGAGTCCCCAATCTTTCCTAGTAACTCTGGCTACCAGCGCAGAATAGCTCCTGATTTTTTTCGTTATGTACTTTAGGTGCAGCTGGAACGAGAGGTTGTTGTCCAGTACCACGCCTAGGTACTTAAGTTGGTTTACAAACTTAATGGTGACATTGTCAATTTTTATTTGCGGTGGTCGTCACAATTGCAGGGTTCCTTTAAGCAGGATTGAAGAGGTCTTTGTGGGTGAAATTGTTAGCTGGTGTTTTGCGGCCCATTGCTGGAGTTGCTGCAGTGCTTGGTTTGCGTGGGTTTCCAACTGGGCCCGGGAATCCGCTCCCACGGTCAATATCAGGTCATCAGCGAATGCTTGTGTCCTGACGGGTCCCAGATCCATCACTAAGAACTCATCTAACACCATATTCCACAGGAGTGGTCCCAGCACCGACCCCTGCGGACAGCCTCTGTGTACTTCTCTTGTGACCTTATGGTATTCTACATTGATCTTCACTCTTCTACGTGATAAATAGTTTTCCATGACCTTGAATAGGTTTGTTGGCACCCGTGCCTCCCTCAACCTCGCCAGGACGCTTGGCCACCAAAGTGAGTCAAACGCCCCAGCAAAGTCAACCGAGATGAGAAGCAGGTACTTGTTTCTACATTCTTGTACCGTCCTGAGTAGGTTTCCCAGTGCGTCCACTGTCGAGGTCCCTGGCTTGAAGCCATACTGATTCGCGGCATGGAGTCCAGCTTTTCCGTAGTGAGCAATTATTCTTCTGTGAAGTAGTCTTTCGAATACTTTACTTACCACCGAGAGCAGTGCGATGGGTCGATATGCATCTGGGCTTTCTGGGTTTTTTTGGAATTAGTTTTAAGTTGGCCGTTTTCCATGCCTTTGGAAAGTGGCCGGCTTCCAGGCATCTGTTGTATAGGGTGAGCAATAGGAACGGTGCGTATTCAACAGTTTTCTTTAAGATTTCAGGCTCAATCATGTCGAGACCTGGGCATTTCTTGCTTCTTACTCGACTAGCTGCTACGCCGAGCTCGTCATTGGTAAAGGGGGGCTCCATTGCCTGATTGGTGTAACTGGCATTGCTCTCGCATATTTCGCTCTGTGCTGTTAGTATCGGCATCGCTGGTTTCTGGTAGATTGTATCCAGTATATTGTCCATCGACTGCTCCCAGGTCGTGGTAAGGTTTCCCTGCCGGGTCCTGGTGGTGGCATATAGCAGGATGGCTTCAGGGCAGGAGGCTGTGATAAATGGCTATTTCTCAGATTGGGTTGTTGTAAGAAGTGTGGGGTTTGCCAATTATCAATATTAGGACCACTGTTGTTTTTAATTTTCATAAACGACATCGATGAAGGGATAGAGGGAGTGATGTCTAAATTTACAGATGATGTTAAAATTGGTAGAGTAGTTAATGATCACTGTCAACCTGAGCTTCTTCACAGAGACCTAGATAGACTTCAGGAATGGTCAGAGAAATGGCAGCTATACTTTAATCCAACAAAGTGTAAGGTATTACACCTGGGAAACAGTAATCCAAAATAACTTATTCACTTGGTGGAGTTCAACTTAACCCAGTACTGGAGAAAAGGGACTTGGGTGTTACGATACGGTCAGACATGAAATTCTCTGAGCATTGTAAACAGGTTGCAAGGAAGGCCCATGGTGTCCTATCGATGATCTATCGAACTTTTGCTAGTAGAGATAGTAACGTGATAATCCCATTATATAAGGCTTTTGTTAGACCACACTTGGAATACTGTGTTTAAGTATGGAGACCGCACCTAAAGAAAGACATCGAGCTTTTTGAAAGGTTGCAAAGACGGGTGACTCGCCTGGTGAGATCGGCAAAAGGGCGTCCTTATGAAGAAAGACTTCGAATATGTGGGTTGCAGAGTTTGAAAACTAGATACCTCAGAGGAGATTTGATCGAGGTGTTTAAGGCTGTGAGAGGCATCAGTAAAATGAATGAGGACAAAATTTTCAAGATTATAAATGATGCTAGAACTAGGGGACATAAATTCAAATTACGGGAGGAAATGTTTAGACTGGATTGCAGGAAGTTTTATTTTAGCCAGCGAGTTATAAATTACTGGAATAAGTTGCCTACATGGGTGGTAGAGGCTGACAGTTTGGTGAAATTGAAAGGTCATGTGGATAGTACCTTCGGGTGAGGGAAGCACATAGGATGATAGGTTTAATTTCCTTTTCTTTTATTAGTTATTTTATTTTTATCATTGTTTTATTCGTTTTTTTTTTTGGCTGGTGCAGCATAAGCCATAGGCTTTCTTGCACCATATGGCTAATACTAGACATGCGATGAGAGGGAATGACTCATTTCAATTTGTTCTGATAGAAAATCTCCTTGCTACCTTCTGTGCGTACATAGGTTTGTTTCTATTTATAGGTTTCACCACTTTTCTTGCCTCCTGATATATGTTCAGCTCTGCCTTAAGTCGAATTTGTTTTTCCTCTCCAGCATGCTTGTGAGTGGTTACCCTAACCTTGGCAGTAAATACAGGTGGGTTTTCTAGCTGAACATAATGCTGTTTCATGGTCCTTTGCAGCACATCGAATGAATGTAAGGGCTCCAGGGCAGGATAATTCTTGCTTGAAGGGGTTCAGGATATATGGGACAGTTGATATAGCCTGCTTTGATCTGATTAGGATACGTCGGTGAATTGAAAGTAAGGATGTTTCTAGTTGTACAAGTATCCTATCTCTATGTGCAGACATTTTTTTAACTGCAAATACCATTGTTTTAATTCACAGCAGATTTTCATGTCACTTCAAGATCCCACTCTGAAATGACACTAGATGAATTGAGTGTTCTATGTAGTGTCACGGCCATTGGCTTTCCTCCAATTGATGTTACTCAGAGTAGCTGGTGAGAGTGTGTCATTTTTAGTTTCAATTGAAGTCTCCAGAACAAAGCCTCTTAACTGATTTAGGGCAACCTGCCAATCCCTCCTGTATATAAAAAGGGCAACATTCTCCCAGTAGGTTTCTCTTTGTTGGAATGAATAATTATAAATCTTGGGTTAGGTTGTGATGGTACTTCAGTTCGAAATTTGTTAGCTACATTAGCATTTTCTGTTTCAATTTTTTCAGTTAGGGACCGTGGGTAAAGAATGAGTTTATCAAGATTCATAGTTGTTTTTTTAATAAGTTCACTGCCCAGGCTTCCCACCCAACACTGAGCTAAAGGGACACCCATTACCTGGCCAGCAATAAATGCACTTGGGTGTCTGTCAGGGCTACCCAGACACCATAACCACACTGCCGCCAAACTGAATCCTGGCCCTTGGACCATGATGGTAGGGGCATGGCATTTACATGGTTGACCCTTGCAGGCAAACCCACTACCCAATTGATCCTAGCCGGGCCATTCAGGACCACCTGTCTTGTTGAAGCTGGGCTTTTCAACCATCGGAATCCCTTTTCTGAATTCCCACTGGTCGCAGCACAGGGCAAAAATGCTGGATTCCATTGTTAGCCTCGAACCTGGGCTGCAGGCATTGGATCTCAGTGACACTAATCTGGCAGACCATCAGCATCGTGGGACAGCCCAACACAGATGCCCCACATTGAGTGGTATAACATCGAAGTTTCCATTGTCACATTTATTGTTCTTCCCAACAATGCATGCCTAAGTGTTTTTGATGTGGTAAAAATACTTTTAAATGTAACTGACTTCACGTCTTGGTGTGCCTTTGCTAAAAATTATTTTTAATCATAAAAATACCTATGTTTACTGTAAAGAAACAATTCCTGGTTCCTGTGCAATGTGACAGTCACTCCTCTCACTAATGGATGAAGCCACCGATTGGCAGACATATAGGTACGCTGCATTCACATAGATGGTTATTTGATGTCAGTATGGATAAACGTCATAAGTTAACCGACTTTGAAAGAGGGATGACAGTGGGTGCTCAATGCATGGGTTACTCTATTGCAAAGGTGGTACAGAAATTGCACTATCCTTGTTCAATACTATCAAGAGTGTATCAGGTGGCATTTCCAGAAAAATGGACAGTGCTGTGCACGGAGAAAGGTCATGAAGGTGGATGACATCTTGCATTGTTTCAGCCAACCAGAGAGCGAGTGGCACAAATCACAGAGGTCTTCAACAAGGGAGGTGCCAGAAATGTCTCTACCAAGGCCATCTGCCGATCATTAGCCGCAATAGGTTATGGGAGCTGCCGATCCACCATTCCCATTGCTAACACCATGGCACTGGACCTTGGAGACGGGACTCCTGGTCCACTAAGTTGCATTTCCATTTATTTCAAGCAGGTGGATGGTTGGTAATGGTCTGGTGCATTTCAGCTGGCATACGTTGGGACCTCTGATATATCTAGATGCATCTCTGAATGCTCCAGGTTACATGTCCATCCTTGCAGACCATTTGCATCCTTTCATAGTCATTGTGCACCCAGAGGGCAAAGGACTTTTCCAGCAAAACAATGTCTCTCTCCACAGAGCTGTGGTGACTAGAACATGGTTCGAAGAGCATTCCACAGATTTTTACACCATGGGATGGCCTCCCAATTCACCAGATTCACATTCATATTCTATGGAACACTATTACCAAAGTAGGCTTATGTATTAAATATACCAAAACAATGTGCTAAGATTCTTGTGAATCTGGGTCATGTTATAAAGAGTTATGTTTGTATGTTGTGCAAAGCACAATTTATTTGATTTATTTGAAGCTAGAACGGCTAAAGTTATCAAAGGTGAAGGAAGTAAACACCTCTTGGCATATTCAGGGATTTAAATCTACTGATTTCAATTAGGGTTCCAGTTCTGAGTTATATTTTGAACTTTATTGCTGAGCAATATAAATTCTATGGAAAGTGGTTACATATATATGATCACCATTAGTGGTCACTGAATCAAATAAACTGCAAACTGTTTTAGTTCAATACATGGAACATTTAATTTAGAGTTCTACAGAAAGTTTGTTTCTCGTATAACGTACGTATGTATAAAATGATAATCCACTTTAACTGGGGAGTAGTATTTTCTATAACCTTTTTAACCCTATAACAAAGAGATGTTCTTTGATCCGATGTTTTAAATATTGATTACTGTACAGAGAGAATGTTTTAAAAAAATCACATTAAGCACCTAAGCACCTCATAAGACAAGGAGCTTAGACTAAAAAGAAAAAAAAGAGAGATGATAAAAGGTGTGAAAACATATTCTAGGTGTGAGTTAACAAATGTTTTAGGCCTGTCTGTAAATTACTTTGTCTATAAGATGACTTCCATCTGTTTTTTATAGATGACAATGAAAAAAAGACATGGAAATGAAAAGGCATTGATCTCTCGTAGTGTGAGACCAGCAACATGTAGCAGTATTAATAAGTAACAGGCCTTGCCTATTCTAGTATTGTGAAAATGAATCTGTCTACTATACACCAAATGACTATAACAAACCACCACCACCACCACCATGGAGACAGAGAATGGGCAAATAAACTGTAATGTTTTGTAATGGGGGATTTTAACTTTCCAGATATTGATTGGTTTGGTCACTCACAAGCAGCAGACATTTCTGGATATACTGGATGATTGCTTTCTACAGCAGCATATTAGGGAGCCTACAAGAGAAAGTAATTTTTATCTGATTATCAGCAGTAACTCAATGCATTAAGAATCTCTAAATAAAGGCACCACTAGGCAGCAATGATCATAATATATTGATGTGCAGCTACTTAAAGATGTCAAGGGAAAAGGGAAGGTGAGTACAGTGGGGCCAACTGTGAAGTAGATTCTAAATGGGAAGCATTCAGGGATGTAACAACAGAAGCTACAAAGCTTTTTATACTAGCAAAGAGATGAATCATATTGGCCCAGTAGATGAGAATGGAATAACTATGATCCTGTTCATTTTGATAACAAACTAAATAGGTATATTGCAACTACATTCACACATAAGGAATGTTTTAGGGATGCAGATGAGAGTGAGCTAAATGATTTTGTGGGGCTGATGGAATCCATCCAATTATATTAAAATAGGCAGCAAGAGAGGTACGCAGGCCTTTGGCCCTAATTATGTGGCATCCTTAGATTCATGATAAGTCCCTATGGACTGGAGATGTGCAAATGCCTCTCCTATTCAAAGGGGGGAGAGGTTTGAATCAAAGCACAATTGCAGAAATATAAGCTTGACCTCTCTCTTCCAGTAAAAATAATGGAGTCAGTAGTTTAAGAAGTAATGCAGGATCACCTTGACAGGAATGCAGCTATACGGAAACCATAGCATGGATTTGTTAAGGGGTTGGGGGGGAGAGAATCTTATCTGACCCTCAATCATCCAATGTAATCAGATGCCTTGCAACAGTAACAAAGGATCTGGGTGCAAAAAAAATAATTTGAATCCTATATTAATTGGAATGCAGAATTAGGACAAGGCCAAGTTAGTCCTCTTGAACAGTAGATAGCAGAAACTGGGGGGGGGGGGGTTTCCCAGCAAAACAGACAAATCAACCATAAAACACACGCAATTAACACATAAGACACACTGAATTCCACTGAATTCTGTGGAGCATTAATTGTTGGCGGCTAGTTTAGGATGGTTCCGAGCCAAACCAGTGAAAATATCACCCCTTTTACATTTAAAATAATTTCCGTAGAATGAAGAAAATTTCCATATAACGAACGGATTACAAGAGACCAACTGGGTATGCATTGTTTGCACCTGTCTTTAGGCAATTAGAAAGTATGGGCTTGGCACACCCAGAGTGCTTAGCTGGATATCATCATTCTTCTCTTTCTTGGTGATTCCCTTCTACTTCCGACTCTCTGTCTCTCAGGGTAATTCTGAAATTTTTTTTTGGCTGGTGCAGCATAAGCCTCAGGCTTCCTTGCACCATATAGATGATAATAATAATAATAAAGATTTTAGTAATGAATGTTCCACATGTAATACTGCTGAATAAATTAGAGCAATCTGACATTAGAGGCAAATTACTGCTATGTATAAATGGTTAGTTCAGTGGCAGAAGACATGATGATTACAAAAGGGTACTACTCTTCTTGCACCAATGTTTATTAGTGGAGTCCCTCAGGTTTCAGGTCCCTCAGAAATTCAGTCCCCGGCTCATTGTTTTTAGTATTTATTAACAACACTGATGAAAGCATATCAAGGTGTCAAGAATTTCAAGCCCTCCTGGGGTAACACAACCCATCTATTTGCTTTTCCTTGTTGAACGTCGGCTGTTCTTCAGTAACTAAGAGTAAAACAGGTAAATGAGCTTAGTAAATAAATTTTATGAAGCACTGGTTCAGTTATCGAATGTGGACATTGTAGGCATATCAGAGATGTGGTCTCACTCAGACATAAGGGATGCAGAATTGGAATATGAGATGTACAACAAAGATGAGGAAGGGCCAATGCTCTTAGTTAAGAAGCATATTAAAGCTAAGACAGTGCATGCAGTCGACATGGGTCGGTGGACCAAGTCAGTTCAGTGTGATATAAGCAATTGGAAAATGAAATTGAGAGTAGGAGTATGTGTTGTAAGACTAATGACTGGGATGAGTATAATGAACAACTGTACAGAGAAATAGAGTGGGCCAATAAATCAGAATGACTTGTTAGTGTGCAGGTGTCCAACCAACAACTTCGAGTCAATATCTGGAAAATTAAAGCAACTACCGTAGTCTCAAAGAGTTTTTAAATTCTATGCAGTAATAACTAATTGAAGTTACCAAAAGCGAATTCTAAATGGGAAGTAATCATAGAAACTACTAGGCTTTTCATACTAACCAAGATATACTATTCAAGGCTTAGATCTAAATGGATGTAAAATGAGCTAATGAGGCTTGGGGCAGGGAAGAAAAAGAATGGAATTTAGTTAAATTATCACACAGATGCTTATGGTAGACATAAATTAGTCTGCAATCAAGTCACAAAGGCAATTACACAGGCTAAAGCAGATTATAACCTTTGGCAAAGGATGCAGAGAAAAACAGGAGAGACTCATGTATAATCGAAAAAAATGGGATGACTCCAATTGATAGCAATGATTCAACTGTTGATATTTGGGATTGCTGACAAACTGAATAGGTATTTCACATCTACACATGAGGAATTTTTAGGAAAGTGGATGCTGGAAGTATTTCAAAGAGTAACAGGGAGCTAAATGATTTTGTGATAACTGAGAGGAAAATGGAAGAGAAATGGTTGAAGATAAACATAAAGAAGCAGCAAAGGAAGTAAGCAAACCCTTAGCTATAATTATGAGAGCACCTTTGGATTCAGGGGAGATGCCTGTGCACTCAAGATATGCAAATGTATTCAAATTCACAAAGGGGGATTTAAAAGGGACATCAGTAATTACAGATCTGTTAGCTTAACTTCTTTTCCAACAAAAATAATGGAGTCACTGGTTAAAGAACTAATGCAGAAAGAAGTAAAGCAGACAGGAATCCAGTTATACTTCAGTCACAACATGGATTTGTTAAGGGGCAATCTTGTCTGGCCAATCTGATTGGATACCATGATTGAATTGAGTAAGGATAGTTGCAGAATAGATGTGCAAGCAGAAGTTTGTCTTCAGCTATTGTGTGGTTGGTTGTTGGAACAAATTTTCCATCTGTTTGCTTATGGAAAATTTCGTGTGTTGAAGAGCAGTAACACTGGAAGTGAAGCATTTATTGCATTCAAAACAAAAAATGTTGGCCGTAACTAATTTCTGACTGGAAGTTTTTTTTTTAATGATGCTCTATAGCAGGGGTTCTTAACCTTCTTAGTTCCACGGACCCCTTTGCCAGTCAGGTGAATGCCACGGACCCCTTCTCAGAATAATGTTTTTAAATGCATAAAATAAAATTACAAAAAAACTAGTTTAATGAAATAGTTACCAAAATTAAAAAAAAAAAAACATACAGTAATGTGTTTCTTTCTTAACATTGAATAATAATACAATACATTTAAAATATAGGAAAGTTGAAGTTAAATTTTATTTTTTAAGGACATATCAGTATGAAGACTTGTTTATCTTGAATAAGAACATTAAACTGTGGTGTGGTATTTGACAAGGCAACACGCATGTCACGTTGGACATCTAATTGATTTCGATTTTTTGTTTTCATTGTTACAAGTGCTGAAAATCCCGATTCGCACAGATATATTGTTGCAAATGGTATCAAAGCTTCCATAGCTGTTATTTGTTGTTATTTGGTTTTTAGGAGCATTAGCAACTAAGGCCATATTGCTCTGAGGATATGCAGTGGTCATTCCCTGACCTTTCCGCATCCTCCGTATTTGGTGGTGACGGGACTTGAACCCCAGTATAATCAAGAAGCGTGTGCTACGCACTGCTGTCCTTCCCACCTGGCTATGGAGGTGCCATGCTTCCATAGCTCGCTTTACAAGACGACCAGGCGCCTCCGTAGCCAGGTGGGAAGAAGCAGCAGGGCGTAGCACACGCTTCTTGATTAGACCGGGGTTCGAGCCATTCACCACCAAATACGGAGGATGCGGAAAGGTCATTCAGGGAATGACCACCGCATATCCCGGAGCAATATGGCCTTAGTTGCTAATGCTCCTAAAAACCACATAACAACAACAAGACGACGATAGGCTTCTCTCAGAAGGCGCACTATAGCCCCAGCAGCTTATGCGCCATTAAACCTCCATAACACACACACACACACATGCTTCTTTCAGGGAACGCAATTCTCCAAGGCTTTTTGAGGTAAACTCCAATCGTAGTAAGTTTTTTGACCTAAGATCAATGAGTTCACCTTTCGTTAAGTCAACATCTTCGATACAGTTTATATCAGAAAGAAAAGGATTTCAGATCCATGGTTCAATTTTCATGCCATCAAGATAGAAATAACTTTTAAAAGAGTTCTGTAATGTTTCCAAGTGTTCGCAGATATCTCTTTTCAAAAAAATCGAGAGAGAAGTTTGCAAGAATGTCGGTCCCTACTCTCTTCTTCCATATTGGTAACTTAGCCAAGAAAGCTTGTAATATTTCAGTTGCATCCATAATGGTGACTTCATGACCTTGAATGGAAAGATTTATCTCATTCATATGGCGAAAAATATCTGCCAGGTAAGCCAACCCATGGATAAAATCCTTCATTTCAAAATGTTCCAAGAGTGGGTTTCTCTTTCTTCCAGAAAAAATGGAACTTCTGCCCTTAGTTCGAACAAGCGCTTCAAGACTTGTCCTCTTGAAAGCCAGTGCACTTCTGTGTGGTAGAGAAGCACTTCATATTCTGCTCCCATTTCTTAACAAAATCTTTTAAAAATACGATGATTCAGAGAACTTCTTTTGATAAAGTTGATAACTTTTATGGCTGTTGACAATACTTCTTTCAGGGTTGTTGGAAGTCTTTGTTGCCAATACATGTCTGTGTAAAAAGCAATGAGTGACGATGACTTGAGGAACTTCTTTTTTCACCAAGCATCGCAGGAGCTCCATCAGTGCAAAGAGAATGAAATTTTCCTTTCCATTCAAAGTTTTGTTTGTAAAAAAAACTTTTTACCATTTCGAAAACATCGACGGCCTTTGTAGTTTCCGAAAGAGACTCACAAAATAAGAATTCTTCTTTGATGGCGTCAGCATGCATACAGCAAACAAAAACAAGGAGCTGGCTACATTGAGAAACGTCTGTAGTTTCATCCAAGTGCATACTGAAGGGGAATGGCGAGGCTGCCATTTCCTCGATGACCTGCTTCAAAATATTAAAAGGCATATCAACTATTTTAGAATGTATTACATCATTTGACAAGGCTTCACATGGCTTTACTAAAGTCTCTCCAATAGTGTGGGGCGTCTTTTGCTTGGCAATCCGGTAAGCAACTTTATAGGATGCTTCAAGAAAAGGTTTTCGTGAAATGGCAAATCCAAGTTTTGGAAGTGTCCCTGCTTTTTCGAATTGAGTTTTTTTCGCACGAAAAAAACCAGCATCTTTAGATGCATTTTCAGCATGGACAGACTTGAAATGGTCTTTCAGTTTTGCTGGCTTCATACTTCCGTTCGCAAGAATTTTTCCACACAAAAAACACTGCGGTATTTGAGTCCTGCCATGTTCATTAATGCAAGTGAAACCAAATAATACATAGTTTTCATCATACTTCCTTTTTTTCGACATTCCAACTTAAATTTGATCTGTAACAAATGTTAAATAATTAATGTAAAAATAATTAATGCAATATTAGCAACTAAGAAAGACATATATGAAGACTATGCATCGACAGACACACGGTGGGTGTGAATACATGCCTGTAGCACTGCAGAGGCCCCCTGCAGTGCTACAGGCACATAGCAGCGAAAAGGTTAAATTACACACTTCAACTGTTATCTAAATCGTAGGACATGTTTTAACGTACCTGGTTTACACTCGTAGCCAGCATGTCTATTCGTGTTAAAAGTGGCCTACTAGGCGCTGATTTGCTGGATAGTTTGCCAACTACATCACACGATAGTCTGTCCACAGCAGGACTGCAATCAAGTGCAATAAGCGGCAGGTCTAATAACTACCATAATTTCAAAGTAACGATGAGCGTAAGCGATTTTTCGAGATATGCAATAACCAGGGGTCCACGGACCCCTGGTTAATTGCATATCTGCTCTATAGTATAGAGAGTACTAAGAAACCCTGCTCTATAGTATAGAGCATCATAAAAAAAAAAAAAAGTTTTGAAATTTTTTTTTTTGGTAGTTGTTGGCACATGGGCTTCTGTGGCCATAATGCACCTCCCAAGGTTTTTGCAGTACTTTGATCCAAGCCCGAGGCGGGAATCGAACCCGCAACCTTTGGGTTGCGAGGCAGGCACTTTACCCACCTGGCTAGCCGTCGGCGTTTTGAATAAACTGATTCATTTTTGCTTCTGTAATGAATGCAGCTAGCTTGTCTACACTGCACAGCAAGTATGGTTTGGCATTCCTTTATAATTCTGCTGAGAGTTTCCTGTGACCAATAACACGAAGTCATTAGTAGAGGCCATCATAATATATCAAATTTCTGAGAAAGCTATCTAATAATGAATGCAAAGGTAAATTGGCTCAAGTACAGAGCTTTATGATATCCTCTTATTTTCTTTTCCATTCTATGATAATTAGTTTTAACCATAGCAATTCAATAAAGTAATTTGATTATATCAGGTGTGTGCAGCTGTAAGTTTGGTTGGGCAATATCTTGGAGTTAAGATAATACTCAGAGCCAGCTAAATGCATTTTGAAAATCTATATTTCTAATGCATATCTATTCAGAGTCCTTTGTTTGAAGGTTATAATGTGATGTAGTGCAGCTTCTGTTCTTAAAGCTTGTTTGAGACCATGTAAATATGGACAAGCAGTCATTTGTATCATTATTATAACCACAAGAACCTTTCTAGATTTTTCTCTAATATGGCAGGTGGGAAAATTCTCTGTGTTGAACTTGGATCTGTATATTTTTTCTCTGAACCATGGTGTATATTTTCTTTTTCAAATTCAATTCAAATTCTTGAATTGCCATTTCATTCACTGAAAGTAACTGTATGGTGCACTGTTCTCAGTGCACCATACAGTTTCATTTTTATTTTGAAAGTAAAAAAGTTCTGACCATAGTTTGAATAAACTGATAACTAGTAAAAGATAGCGAATGCTTAGAAAGCAGTACTCACCTTGAATTAATCTGCGATGGCTTACTTAGGCAGCGTGGTTAATATTTAGGTTGAATTGTTAAGTTGAATAAATTTAAAAGGGGGGGAAGTAGGTAAGTGTTGACTGAGTTAAAATAGGCGCAAGGAAACAGAAGCGTACACATCCAATCCTTGGTTGTCACTGAAGTAAAGAAGCAAAAGAATAATTGAAAACTAAATAGGTGAATACGGTAAAGCCAATAGTCGTTACGGGGATTCGTTGGTTAAAACGTCTTCAGTTGGCAATGTGTGGAGAGTGAACGCGCATGGTATTTAAGAAATAAATTATACTCTCAAATTGCCTTTTTTGACATGTGGGAACTTTAATCGCGAGAGGTTCCAAATTGGGGAAAGATTGAAGGGGAGTTTGGAATTTAGAATTTTGAGGTTTGAGTGGTGCCGGTACCATTCAATAGCTAGGGCTTCATATTGAAGTATTCTGTAGCTGGATTTTAGTTTAATGAAGGAAATGGCAGAGTCAATGAGGGGGGGAGGGGGTTTTGTTGTGGGTCTGTGCATGAATTGTAAGTTCTGTAACAGATTGGTTAGACACGAGGCTAGGGAAATGATAGTATGCACGGGTGTTTTTTTTTTTTTTTTGATGAGCCAAATTTGGTAGTGGTACTTCCCATGTAACATGTATTACAGTTTGGTTGACAATTAATAAGGTATATTATATTATAATATACATTATAATAAGGTATATTATAAAGACACACACACACACAAATACCCTACAAATGACCTCAATAATATAATATACCTTATTAATTGTCAACCAAACTGTAATACATGTTACATGGGAAGTACCACTACCAAATTTGGCTCATCAAAAACATCCAACACCAGTGCATACTATCACTTCCATAGCCTCATGTCTAACCAATCTGTTACAGAACTTACAATTCATGCACAGCCACGCCTCCCCTCATTGACTCTGTCATTTCCATCATTAAACTAAAATCCAACTACAGAATACTTCAATATGAAGCCCTAGCTATCGAATGGTACCGGCACCACTCAAACCTCAAAATTCTAAATTCCAAAAAAAACCCCGGGGGCTCACATCTGGTGAGTATGGGCTTGGCACACCCAGGGTCCTGAGCTGGTTATTATCATTCTTCTCTTTCTTGGTGATTCCCTTTTGACTCTCTCTCTCTCAGGGTAACTTGGGAATTTTTTTTTTTTTTTTTTTTGGCTGGTGCAGCATAAGCCTCAGGCTTCCTTGCACCATATAGCTGATAATAATAATAATAATAAAAAAAATACTCTCCTTCAATCTTTCCCCAATTTGGAACCTCTCGCAATTAAAGTTCCCACACGTCAAAAAAGGCATCATGAGAGTATAATTTATTTCTTAAATACCATGCGCGTTCACTCTCCACACATTGCCAACTGAAGACGTTTTAACCAACGAAAGTCCCTGTAACGACTATTGGCTTTACCGTATTCACCTATTTAGTTTTCAATTATTCTTTTGCTTCTTTACTTCAGTGACAACCAAGGATTGGATGTGTATATGCTTCTGTTTCCTTGTGCCTATTTTAACTCAGTCAACACTTACCTACTTCCCCCCCCTTTTAAATTTATTCAACTTAACAATTCAACCTTAAAACCTTCATCACAGATTAATTCAAGGTGAGTACCGCTTTCTAAGCATTTGCTATCTTTTACTAGTCTATTAACACGGTACTTAAAAGATCTCTAAAACTTTGCATAAACTGATAACATATGAGGTATGGTGTCAACATGTCAACTTGACCCTGCCAAAAAAGCATCCCTTATGGCAGGGTCAAGCAAGAATATTTTCTGCAAAATCTTTCCATTTCACACTTTGGAGATGTGCCAGGGCTGGTTCATTCCCTTAATTTTATGGCACCTGACTTCTCATGGGGGATACCTCGAGGTGTATGCAACTAAACCATGAAGTTAATGAAGAGCTCAAGGTGTACATTCATAAAGAAATTGCTAGAGCCAACATGGAAAGTTATGGAAAATTTAGTGTTTAATGCATTCAAAACAAAAAAATGTTGGCTGCAACTGATTGCTCACTGGAGGTTAACAGTCGACTGAGAACATATTAACCTGGTTTGGGTCATGGACAATTTTCATGTTAGAAGTGGCAACCTGCCCAAAAATTGGTATTAAACCTTTCTTATTCCATAATAAAATTTTAACATCCTGTGAATCAGTATGCCATCTGCCAGAAACCGAAGTTAACAGGATCAAAACATAAAAGTAAAGATTGCTCATTTCGCACTAGATATTTATCAGAATCTACAAAAGAAGTCTTTTGTATGACATTGGCTTTTGAAAGAATGAAAATATCCTTTATCAGGAATACTTATAAATGTAAGTTGTTGTTGTTATTTGGTTTTTAGGAGCATTAGCAACTAAGGCCATATTGCTCAGGGGATATGCGGTGGTCATTCCCTGACCTTTCCGCATCCTCCGTATCCGTATTTGGTGGTGACGGGCTCGAACCCCGGTATAATCAAGAAGCATGTGCTATGCACTGTTGCTCCTTCCCACCTGGCTACGGAGGCGCCGATAAATGTAAGGTGCTCTTTCCAAAATAAAATAATGTACATCAAAGCTGGCAGATCGTAACCCCAAAAATAGCTTATGCAATAACATTAAACAAAACACAGACAGTCTTGTGAAAAATTCCCAAGTCCAAAAGTTCATACATTGTATATATTACTTCTTATATTTTACTTCTGTTTATATTAATTATGCATTTCAATTGTAATAACCTTAATAAACAATTATAGCACCTTTACAACCTGTATAACTTTAATTAAAAGTTATACAGGCTGTCAAGTTCATTTGCATATATAAAAATATTTTAACGGCTCTAGGGTGCTACTATCTCAACTTGTTTATGGTTTAATCGAGTGTTTTAATTCGAATCGAGAATACATTATACAAGTTGCTAATAATCGTATCTCCTGTGGCATGTAAATATATGGGTGTGCTGATTTTCAACTTTTCTCTTTACTGCAGTTTTCCGTAATACAAACTAGTTGCTCCCTAAAAATCAGTGTTATGGTATGTTTTATTAAAAGACAAAACACTGGTAAAATGCACAGACAAAATTTTATTTTTTTCATCCAGAAGGACTTATTTTAGGCCCAGATGTCAGTCATTCTCCACTATGTACAACGCCTCAACAGGTTTTATGCTGCTTTGAGCATAAAACCCAAAACTGAGACAAAAACTTGGAGACCATGACTTCACATTTTTGGGCTTTTTTTTTTTTTTTTTTTTTTTTTAAATTTTTGCTGTACAAAAATAAGGACAGTGTGCCATTGTATAGGAAGGACTAAAAACACAATTCCTCGCTTTAGGGTGAAACTAACAATTTCAGTGTTCATCAGAGCTTCCGGAATTTCTGGAATTTTCCTCTGCAATAACAGTAAACACTTATGAACAATAATACCTACAGGATACTCTTTCAACAGACATGGCCAGTTACTTATTTTGTACTCTTTCATTTAAACTATATTTTTCACATTTCCTTTAACCTTTTTCATAAATGTACATTTCTGGCACTTGCACAGTACAATTTTATTTTATTTTACAAAACAATTAGGCAACAAGTTGGTATAAGACACAGGTTAGAGAGAAAGAGATGGGATATCCAACCCTTTTAATTTTTTTAAAAAACTGAGTAGTGTGACAACTGAGTTCTTAAGAAATTTAACTTCATATTATATTGATATTTAAGATCATTAACAAAATTGTAGCAAACAGACATTAATTATATAATATATATATGACAGAAAAAAGGAGAAAGAGTTCAATATAAATAACTGAAAACAATTTAGATAAGTTAATCATGACAACCCATTTGCCGAGCAGTTTCCTGATTTCATTTAATTTTTTTTTAATATCATTTTGGGCAAACTTTTAATGACAATTTATAATTAGTTTTTGCTACTTTACTTTAAAGGCAATTTTTCTCATGCCTGTAATAGTATGAGAAAATGCAGGCTTACACAAGGCATATGAATCACTGACAATGCTTGAGTTGTATTTAAATATAGGACATTAAAACCAGAGATGTCAATAGGATGCAACACCTCTTTACTACAACCTTTCTTTGCGAAAGACACTAACAGCAACAAGCTGCCGTTAGGCAGCTGACACATGCCCTCCATGAAGCTCTCAAATAACTTCGACCTAGTACACTCTGAGTGTTACAATACACATTACATGCGTATCAGACTTCATTCTATCACACACCTGCTGCGAGGCAAACTGTACACAAGTCCTGGCAATGGACACTAAAAAGGAAAGCCAGACAACTCCCTGTTCTCAGCTGCTGACAAGTAGAGAAACGTGAAGGCAGTAGGACCAGGCTTAACGACAGAGAGCTGGGCTTTCCTGGAAGCTTGGCCCATAGAGACACTCTCTTGGAACTCTCACACCATTAGTGATCAAAAACCCGCATCTAGATGTGGAAATTTGTGAGAAATCATTAGATTGTTCTCCTGTTAGTTCAGTTCCCTGTCTTCTAAGTACCTATATTCAAATGTAAAACCTTCTTTCTTCCTTTGGCCCCACTTTTCAAAGTCAAAATAAATATATGTGCCCTGAAATAAAAAAAAAAAAAAAAAAAAAAATTATATATATATAGCAATCTGATGAAAAATTAGTAACTTTCATTATATAAAACTATCATATGCAGTATATAACCTGAAACAAAGTTTAAGTTTGCAGCTATTCCACTTGAAAGTAACAAACTCAGCAGTTACCTTTTACATATAAATCGAAAATCTTTCCCCTACTACGGTTTTTTAAAAGCTCTTAAGTTTGGTTCTATCAGCTGTCAGTGAACTTGCTATTTGCAAAGCATCTTTTTTCCCCCTTTTTTTGGAGAAATTTTCAGATATCTCTTTATTAAGTCAAATAAAAATCTGAAGAAATTTTAAATATATTAAAATGTATTTTCTTTTGCTAATTTCCTCCAAAACGCACATTAAACAAAATTTCATTCATTCAATGCCCAAGATTTGGTGGGCCCTGGCTAAAAACAGAGCTCGGACAAGGGCATCTTCAAGGGGTATCTTCAGGCACTAACTTAAGGTGGAAAGATGAAAGAACAGATAAAATTTAAGATATTTTATGCTGTGTGTGTTCAAGTGATATTAGATACATGTAAAGGAAAGGAGGGGTGTATTTAAAGCAACCTCGGGCACAGAAGCTGACTGTGGGTGAAAATAATTTTTACTGTTAGACATCTAAGTTATAGAATTAATGCATTCACTAATATGATTATGCAAAAATATCAGCTGTACTATACTTTCAATAAGACCTGACAGCACAGCACTGTGGCAGTTAACACTGCCACTTCCTCTAGAATTAATTCCTGTGAACACATTTCTCTGGCTTCAGTTAACTGTTATTAATGGGGAGATTGCTATTATTATTACTTTTACAATATTGTACAAAACTAAAATTAAATATTCATTTAATTTTATTTCAAAAAATAAAACTTGTTTCATTTTAACTTTTTTTTTTTTTTACCTAAAAAAAAAAATTCAGAAATAACTACCCATGAGACAAGAATACCAGTTATAGAATACCAATACAAGAGCACATAAAACTCATAATTAATATAAAAAAAGGAAGCACAGGGAAAAAATTATCAGTCAATAAAGACTAGAACAGAGCTATTAGTTTAAGATAGTATCTATCTTAAACTAATAGTTTGACTTTAAACTAATAGATAGAGCTATTAGTTCAAACAAAAGTGGATTCTGTTCTTTTCTGCCATTCAGATGATAGAATTAAGAATAAACAAATCTTTATTTATTTAAGAATAAATGATAAAAATCATAGTGTGCATGCACTCTAAGATGGAAAAATGTAGATGTATAATATGTGAACAATGTATTACCAATTTGTGTTATTTGTTTGTTTGTGGGCGTTATGGCACAAGGACAATACAAACAATATGCCTAACTATGGTAAAGTTCAATGCACAGTTTTTATCTATATGAATTGCACTTGAAATTTATAGTGCATTATAGAGTTGTATCTATTTGAAGAAAGTAAAGATTTTACTTTCTTCAAATGGGGCAATCACTGAGTATATGCTGGACAGTGGCTACAAGCAGATAAAGATGTGTCAAGAGAGTATGTGTGTATGGCCTGTCCATAACCGGACTAATATGACTTCTTCATGTTAGTTCTCACATATACTGGAATTCCATGGTTTGTGAATTTTTTTTTTTATACTGAGTAGCCTGTTATTGGATTGACTCTGCCAATGGCAACAATGGCAACACAATGTGTTGCCATTGTTCAAGTTAGATGCACATGTGGATTGGTAGCAGTTTTGGCAGCAAGATTGGCATATCTGTTTCCAACAATTCCAGTAAGGGGTTATCATTCTTCACATTCTGTTGTATAGCACTAATGAAGTCTGTATAAATAACACTGTGCAGTGTGGTTGTTGAGAGTGCATAATTTAAGGATATGTGGATAGCATAGAATTCTGCAGTATAGCTGCTAAATTCAGTAGGGAGTTTCTTGCCTGTTGGGAAATAATGATGCTACACCAACATGACTGGTGGTGTTAAACCCATCCATGTAGATTGGTGTGTACTCACTGTGCTGAGTTCTCAATGTGGCATATATGTTCTGTTGGGAAAATGTGTATTTTTCCCAGGCTATGAATGAAAGGTAGCAGGGCGATATATGATATGTCCAAGGTGAGATTGTATGAGAGGCAGTAGCCTGTATTTCACTAGGTCAAGGTTCCAGTCAGCTTGCAGTGAGCAAAGACATATGACAGTTGGTGGGTTTACAGATGAATATGCTCGGTAAAGGTTTCCCATTTATGGGGAAAAAAGTCTGTTCCGAGTGAGGTGGTTTGGATGCCATTTGAGTTTTGCTGCCTAGTTTAATTAAAAGCATTTGGCAAGGAGGTTTCATATGCTTCAGTGTGTAAGCTTTGAACTGCTGATGTACAGTATGTCCTCGGTACAAGCTGAAGAGCACTGTGGTGCACAGGATCAAGCTAACAGTAAAGTGCTTGGTCTAGCAGAGCTATAGGCTACAGAATTGTAGTCTACACATGACTGTATTAATGCATGGTACAAATGTACCAGAGCATAACACTTGGCTCCCCATGTTGTGCCTGATAGAACTCTTAAGATGTTTAGCTTTTTAAGACATGTAATCCACAGCACTTTTATATGTTTAAGGAGAGTGAGTATTAATAGAAATAGAGGCATGTGATCCAAGAAAGCATAGCATCAGTAAAAAAAAAAAAAAAAAAAAAAAAAAAAAATTCACACAACCATTCCCTCTAAAAGTTTGTTCCAGCAATTAACCACTTGCTGGCTAGACAAATTTTTAGCACATCTATTCTACAACTGTCTTCCCCAAATTTGAATTTATGCCCCCTTAGGTTCATAATCTGAGCAAGTGGAAGAATTCTATCAGAATTCAGAGTGCTCAACCCATTCAAGGCCTTATACATCTCGCACGTGCCTAGTTTCCAGCTGCTGTAATTTACAGAACTTAAGCCTCTCTCTTGGTAAGAAGATCCCTTCATTCCCCTCACCAATCTTGTTGCCTTTCCCTGTAAATCTACATCCTTCTTAAAATAAGGCCTCCAGACCTGTATGCAGTACTCAAGGCATGGCCTGACCATTGCTTTATACAAAGGGATAATCACCTCCTTTTCCCTGCTAGAAAAATTCCTGTATATCATTGAAAAAACCCCATGACCTGCTCTTGCACAACCTGTCTGCATTGCTCAGAAAACATATCTGACTGCACAATTACTCCTAGGTCTTTTTTATTTTCTTACCACCCTAAGTGTAGTACCACACAGCTGGTACGTTCCTCTGGGGTTACTTCTACCCATATGCAGTACTTTGCATTTGTGAATGTTAGTGCCACTTCTCAGCCTATCTTCCCAAATTTTCTAGATCCTGTTGCAGTAGCACACTGCCATTACTGTTATCAACAACCCTGCCAACCTTTGTATCATCTGCAAACTTCAACACTGAGCCTGATATACCTTCATCAATATCATTGATAATTATACAAAATAACAGTGAGCTCAACACCCTGTGGGACTCCACTAATAACATTAGTCCACAAAGGGCAATGTCCATTGATTACTACCCTGTCTTCTCCCACTCAACCACCCTTTTATCCATTGTAGAAACTTACCCTTAATACCATTCTGTTCCAATTTGTACAATAGTCAGATATCTCTATCACAATAGTGTCAAAAGCTTTCCTGAAATCCATGTATATGATATCAAAATTATTTTCTGCATCCAGTTCTTTTGTAACCACATCACAGTACCCAATTAAATTTGTCAGACAAGACTTTCCCTTAACAAACCCATGCTGTGTCTGAATTATTGCAGCAGTCTTGTCTAGATGATCCTGCAATGATAGGAGAGACACCTGTTCCTCCTTTCCTACAGAGTGGTTCTGTATACCACATTAAGTGTCCGGATTGTGGGGGTGATATGTGAGTCTGGTAGAAGATTTAAAGACCGGGTTTCTGAGAATGAGGTGGCTCTGCGAACCACTAATTGTGAACGCTCCGCAGTCGCCGAGCATTATTGGGTTGAGCAGCACAATCTTGATCCCCGACGCGATATTGAAATCGTCGACTATTCACGTGATTACCGACAGCACTCATGGCTTGAAGCACTACACATAGCTACCAATAATAGTACTATGAATTGCAGTGCGATGAGTGCTGGCAGTCATCAAGTGTATGTAATTCTGTTCTACCAACACCAGACTCGGGATACATGATCATGCTCAGCTGACTTTTGCTAATGTAACCATCAATATATACTGAAGTACACCATTCACTGACTAGATGATGAAAAGGCACTTTGCCTCGAAAGCTATGTATTTTAACACTTTATCTTATTTTATCTCTGTTTTATCTTATGTATATTTATTTTAACCAGTTAGTCAGTCGTCACAAGAAACTTGGATGATATGCAACCCGACACACAAGGCCTGTTTTCTAAAGAATACAAGTGGAGGCATGTGCCGTGGTGTGTATGAATGACAGGATGTAAAGCCTAGGTGTAAATATATGGATGCAACATGTCAGCAACTACAAGGGCTGAGTTAATGTGCATATCTATTTGGAGCTATCTTTCATGGCTGTCATTGGTTTGAAAGTAACTGTAGGAATGACTGAATGAATGTAGTAGGTGTTATGAAGGTAATATCCCTTTATAAATATGTGTTGAATGACAGGACTGAGTGAATGTGTATGTCTACTTGGGGTTCTCTCTCATGGCCATCACTGTTAGCAAGTTTGAAAGTGTAGAAATGAAAGAATGCATGTGTAATGCCTTGTTGAATGAACAAACAGATGTGGTAAATGTTATAAAAGTATATCTGTCTGTTATATGTGAGTAAATGTATTCAGTGTAGGAACAATAAAGGGGGGGGTTGCTCATATCCAGAGTGCTGTGTAAAGTGAATAGAAATAAATGTGTGAGGCTGATGGGGTGAATAAGATTGTCAATTAACTGCCTGAATGTACACTCTAGATATGTGTTTTAAATAAAAATAATAAATTCTGCAGGTTGTTTAAAATATTGTATGTATGAAACATCATGTGTGTAAGCTATGTGATGACCGAGTGTATGCTTGAGATTTGTTAAAAAAAAAAAAAATAAATGTGTGGGTGTGTATTAGGGGATTTTCTGTCTCATCTGAAGGCAAGGTGGTGAATGAAACATAAATATGCGAGAGAAAATTATTGTAATGCCAAATACTTGTATTTTACCCCCTAAATACATGTTATATATATATATATATATATATAAAAATAGTGTCCTGTGAACATGTAAGTATGACAGATGTATAAATGGTTGCGTAAATGTAGTGTGTGCATGTTGTTCTGGCAGACCCCCCCCCCCCGCTGTTTGCTTGCTGATGCCATGCTGTCCTCTCTTGGCGGCATGCAGCATGGGATTTGCTGTCACTAGCTACAGCTGGTGTGGTTAGTGTGGGATTTAACTCAGGGGAGACAGCGATCCCAACCTACCATCCCAAACGTTTTGCCTGGTGGTCTCTACCACCTTAAATCTTTCTCTGTTCTCAACAGTTCCCCCAACCCCCATGGAGGATAGGCTTCCCCCTCTGTTCCCTTAACTTCCATTTTCCTGGTGGCACCTTCTTATCTTTGCCTTTAGTCCAAACTTGAACTATGTCCTCCATGCTTCTCTTCCAACACCCAGGATTAAGCCCAGCCCACCTCTCCATGGTGCTAAATGGAAACTATGTGCCTGTGGTATTCCACAGGCCCCTAGGCCAAGCAGGTGGATGAACATCAGACCAACACACCCTAACCCTACACAATGTAAACTACATAATAGCACACGCACCACCTGGTGTGTGTGCTATTATGATGTAGTTTACATTGTGTCATAATGCTTACATCGCAGAGTTGGGGGGAACCCCCAAAGCCGACTGATAAGAAACACTATAGTGAGCTGGATAGCATTTTCTGTGGATATTCTATTACACAGTAGCAGGAGGATGTTTACAGCTTTCTTGTAAGATTTCAGAATAATTTGATAGTGTGGAGAGAAGGTCATTACATGATTGTTCTTATGGATTAATGTGAAAAATGAATAATCTAATCAAACCACATGAATTGTTATCAAGTAAAATTTTATTGTATACAAAGTATAATGACAAATAAGACAACTTGTACACACTACTTAATCGATGCAATTTCTGGATGGATTTCACATTGAATGTATTATCAGTAAAGATTGAAAACCTAAAAAAAACTGTACAGGATACAAAAACATGTCAGTTTTCTTGTACAGTTTGTCTCAGCTTTTAATTTTTCCTGATTAGGCAGAATTCAACATGGAATTCATATATGTCAACAATTAAAGTACAAGCTGGCCTCAATTAATGTGATTAATTCGTCCCACGAGTGCATCGTGTGAAACGGAAATGAGTTAATCAAATATAATAATAAATAGGAAAAATTATAATTGGTCTGTGACCTTCAGGAAAGTCCATAAAGAATTTTAAAAATAACTTTTTAACTGTATAGAATGTAAAAGATAATAAAAAATAATTATAGACTTAAATGTTTATTGCATAAAATACATAATGAAGCATTACTTCTTCAGCATTTACCTCCTAATAAAAGCATTAGTCGATCTTTTGAGACTTTATACCCAGGTTGTGATCCTTCATTTGCAGCCAAATAAGTTTTACTTAGCATCCATTTCCAAAATAGGCCTGTTTCATCTACATTAAATATTTGCCAATCATAAATATTCATCATCCTGAATGATTTTTTGCAATTCTGTGGATGCAGCATCTTCATCAGCACTTTATGCAGTCCTGCTAGATTTTTGAAATGTTCAAACCACCCTACCCTGAATTAGCAACGAATGCTTCAGTCTCCCCTTGATATTTTGTTTCTTTGAGCTTATTAAAAATGTTAATAGCTTTGCTCTGAACACTGTCTTTAGATAATGGAATTATTTTTTGATTGCATGATATTGATAAAATCCAAATCGATAAAAGACTTTCCATTTCAATCATTACTGGAGTTCTGTTTCTGGAATTTGTAAAACAAAAGAAGTTGATGACATGAGCATCTTTTCTTTATATTCCTCCTTATGGCTCAAGATAGTTCGTATGGTAGACTCACTGTATCCTAGATCTCTTACGATTTTCGCATGGTTTGCGAAAATCGTAAGAGATCTAGGATACTTTCATGTTTTTAATAACTTCAAGTTTTTCAGCTAAAGTAATAACTTTTAATTTTTTTATTGCAATCATGTTGTTTTTCACTCTTTATTGGCTGTCAGAGGTTAATCGCGCAGTTTGAATCTTTATCAACTATCACATAAAAAAGATTGTGTTAACTGGATCGCATTATCCTATGTTCCATTATAAAAACCAATTCTGAATGCCTTTGTGTTATTTATCTAATACACATTTCTGGAGGTCACGACCAAAAAACAACAAAAACAATTTGCACTTTCTGGTTTGCTGGGCTTTTCTGTTAGTGCAATCTATTATAAACAGGTAGTAAACTCAATCTGCATTTGCATTTGCAATAATCCCGATAACTGGAATTGTGTGGGTTTTATGTTATTATGGTGAAATGTGTTCCCCCTTCACTGAAATCTTCAATCATATAAAAAACATAAATAAATTTTCAGAATATTCTCTTCATTCCTATTTACTTATTACAATGATGACGGGAAAGCGACCAACGGAAACAAGTGCTGGCAGTGCTAGGAAATGAAACGAAACAAAATTGATTTAGAAATTAAGATATTAAGAAGTAGGTCTAGCTGCTTCAACAGTGAATACAGTAAACCCCCGCTATTCGTGGGGGTTATGTTGGTGAGAAATGTCGCGAATACCGAAAACGCGAATACAGTAATACCCCGACTTACGCGAACTCGGAGTTACGCGGTTCTTGATTTTTTTGTTTGGCAACGCTGCCGCCCACTATCTTCAAGGTCGTTTTTCATATGTTATCGATATACGGTGCGACGGCGGAGAATGAGAGCGAAAGATGAACAAAATTCAACTTTGCTGCTTTTATGTTTTTTATATCAGTGAAGGGGAAACACATTTCACCATAATAACGTAAAAACCAACACAATTCCAGCTATCGGTATAATCGCAAATGCAATTAGATCGAGTTTACTACCAGTTTATAACAGATTTCACTAGCAGAAACCAACTGGATTTTTATTGTTTTATGGTAGTAACCCCTAGAAATGTGAGGTGTTAATAGCGTATCCTTTATGGTGTTGTTTATTCAGTTGCTACATGCGCGCAGCTTTGTTTATGCGTATCAAGCGTGCCTCCTCGTTTTGTAATTGTGCTTTATTCCCTAAAAATGAGTAAAATACTTAATTAAAAGGTGTGAAAAGGAAGCGTCCTGGTGAAGACACTGCAGATTCAGAGAGAAAAAGAAAAGCAATTATCGATAAACAGAGCCGGACTGGGTCAAAAATTCTTACCCGGGAAAATTTATAGTGGCCTCATACTATGGTTTATGGCCAAAATCACACTGGCCCACCGGGGTTTCCCCGGTAAGGCTTATGGCCAGTCCGCCTCTGTTGATAGAGAAAAAATATGAAATTGTGAAACGCTTTGAGCGAAATGAAAGACCATGTGATATTGCACATGCTACAGGCCTAAATGAAGCAATGGCGAAAAGCACATGACAATTGCAAACTTGACAGGTTGAAAATTGAAAAGGGCTCAATTGTAAAGGGCTTAAAAATTTTAGAAAACATAGACTCCAACGAAGGACGCGTTATAGCTACAAAGCAAGGAATAAAAAAATTATTAGCTTGCTACGAAGAAATTCTGCGTGAAAAAAAGAACGCGCTGTGTCGTCAGATGAATTTGTTAGATTTTATGAAGCCATCGACATCGAAATAACTTTTTTACGTAAGTCATTTGTTTTTTTTAATACATATTTTGTATTAATATGTATAAAGAACTGCAATTTTATTAATATTTTTCTTCTAAACTAGTGTTTTTGTTAGTCCTTGGTCCCAATTAAGCAAAATTTATATGTATTTATATGCAAAGTTGTACCCCGACTTACGCGATTTTCGTCGGACCCACCTATCGCGTAACTTCGGGGTATTACTGTACTGAGTTATGGCTCCCATAGTAATATAGGGGTTCCGTTCCAAAGTATGAAATATATAAGAAAAACTAGTCTAAAATTTTGTCTATGTATGTATTATATGTACCTTCATAACATGACTATGTACATAGACAGTACATAGTGAAATGCAAGCATATGGCATCAAAATGAAAATAAGAAACAATTTAATATTAAATGTAATATTTATTAGAAATTTCAAACAAATCTTTCAAACCAGTGCCTTTGCTAGCAAAAAAAAACATCCCGCCAGTGCTATCAGGTTTCGTTAAAGTGTTGATGAAGGAGTTTTGCCTTTTCGCTCGCGAATGATGAGTGAACTTAACGGAATTTTATTTTGAATTCGGTCTTCTATCCACAGATTTAAAGCTTTTTCCATTTTTTCTAATTTAACATCACGAGTTACAGAGCAAATTTTTGAAACAATTAGCGCGTTTTCACGGACACTACGGCGGATTTTTTCTTCCGATTTCTTGATTTATCGTACCGTTGACTCATTGATTTTATAATGTTTTGCCACTGAGGAGACACTTTCACCATTAGAAATTTTGTCTAATAACTCAATTTTATTCACTAATGTCATCACCTTCTTTGATATTTTCACATTTCTCTTTTTATTCGTAGCCATATTTTTGTACGGGTTAGAAAGAACTTGTCCACAATAAAGTCACTTTCTTTTGTTAACACACTCGAAAAAGTCTGTTTTACACTGCAAAACAGTAGATTTATCATTTTTGTAAGCATATCAATTTATAAATTGATAAATTTATAAACATATAAATTAAAAGCAAACGACGAAACCTTCCATGACTAACACATACTGAACAAGGATTAGCGAGAAACATCCACGCTCGCAATTTTTTCACCCCTCTCCCCCCACCCACCGAGCGCTGTTTTGACCAGGAAAGATAATTTTAGCCACGCCCATGATTTTTATGGCGGAAAATATTCACGGCGCTTTAAAATTCACATTTTTTTAGGTTTCGTTTTATATTAAATCGACGATCGCGAATACGCGAAACCGCGAATAGCAGAGGTTTACTGTACTATTTTAAGGGATAGTGCACCTATAAAAGAACATGCTCAAGGATCAACGTATTTCACAACAGAGCCAGTCTGCCCCAACAGTGATCACAAAACAGCGTTCAGGTGCTATATCGAAGATGGAAAAGCCATTCAAGTAAAAGCAAGAAGTATTTATGAAGATATTAAGATAATGGCGAACCAGAATCCAAGTTCGGGGCAAGCAACAGGTGGTTTAATAGGTTCAAGCATTGTGCTGGTTTCCAAAACATTAAAATATGCAGTGAAGTTGCCAGTGCTGATTCTGCAGCTGCAGGGAAATTTTATGATGTGTTGGAAAAACCCCCCTCTAAATCTCCGCAGCAGCGTGCTTATCAGCTGGAGAGTTAATTCTGGAAATGACGCTCGAAAGGTAAAACTTGCCAACATTATGCCTGTCTCCTCTCTCTGTAATTTTATAATTTTTGTAATTTTTCCTGTGCATGAGATAAATAACATGTATAATTCTGTTTACATGTTTGTTGAACATTTCTTTTTCTTTTTTTTGCTTCTATCAAACTCAGCACGAGTAGTTGCGAGTGCGGAATTTCTCTAAATGCTTATTCAGGGAAATTTCGTCCTACGTAAAATCCAACTTACGTAGTGTTCCTGTACACACATTTATAGGATGATTCTGAGCAAGGATGTTCCAAATGTCATCAATATTAATACAGTTATGATTTTTCAAGATCTCTTTTTGAAGAGAATGGGACATCAATTTGAGTTGTAACTGTTTTTTGCTTTGATTAGAGCTTCTGCACAGCAATAATACTTGGCAAGATCTGATTTTTGGATCTTTCTTCCTCTTTTCTAGATCTCCAAGTAGTTTGAATATTCACACATTATATTCATATTTAAACAACAGTGGATATTTTGTGAACGAGTTCTGCAGATCTCCCTAAGACTAAATGTCCACACTTCTGGCACACTTTTCCATTCTTTTGACATCCGAAAATCACCTAGTTACTATATCAATTAGTGCTCAGGTCCAAATGCCAAGGACTAAGTAATTATTTTTTACCAAAAAGAGACTCCAAAAAGTTAATCAACAGAGATCATCACACTCTTTCTATGGATATCCAGGATTCTAAAATAACAGATAAAAATAAGCAACAAAATTAAGTAAACAGTTTATCTCACATTCAACACTGTTCATACATTAGACAATTTTTTAATACAAGTTCTTCCAGCTATACATTGAGAAAAAAAAACTCAGGTAAAAAACCTTTTGTTTGATCTATGCAAAAATAGTCTTAAATATAATAGTATATATTTTTAGACTGTTCATACCTGTTCATATTCATCTGTGATTGTTTTTGGTTCCTCATGCCTTTGAAACCACATCATGTATTTTGTGTGAAACCTCCATGACTGTTTTTTTAATGCTTTTGCTGCTAAATATTGTGCCTTTGTGCCCTGAAATATATGCAATAATTCAAATATACATCAATTTTTTTTTTTCACAACTTTGAGAGTTCATATGCCATATCCTTAATTATGTAAATTGCTTACAGAGGACTTTTTTTTTTTTATAAACCACTTTCAAGTTATTTAGCAATACTTCATTTAAAATTATTTTATTCTTAAAATGTATAGAATACTAGGAAAATATCATTGCACTGGGTGAAATTCAAAAATTTAATATCACAGTGTTGGTACTTGTTGCATTTTCCAGTTTAGCAATGAAAGCCACTACTGAAGTCATAAATACACATTGAGTTTCCCCATATGTAGGAAAAATAACAACATAGATATTGTCTTTTGAGCAATACAAACATGTGTTCTGGAAATTCAAGAAGTCAAAAAAATGTGGTGTATTAATAAGAAATTTTCCAATCAATTTCCTATTGCTATTGTTGTTCAGGTTGGTATGGTCAGGCTCATTCCCATGGTCTAATGCAGTGTTTCTCAAATAGTGTTCCGCGGAACCCAAGGATTCGTGAAGTGAAGGTACACATTCTGCCATAAAAATGGCAAAATTTTTGTGTTTATATTAAATGTGATTTTTTAAAAATTAATAATAAACGTGATCTCATAATCATAATTTTATTAACAGTATTATTATTTTTATCCATACTTATCCTGACTTGTTTTCTAACTCTGTTTATTTTTATGTAAGAATACTATTGGGGTTCTATAATTTTTTAAAGAAAGGGTTTCGTGGACAGATTAAATTGGGAAACACTGATCTAGTGAGTTTTTAAACCTAGAATCAAGACCCAAATACGGATTTCAGTATAGAAATCAGAAATGTGGTCAAGTTCATTCAGTTATTGGGACTGTTTGAGTCAAATTGTATCTATTTATCCTTTTATACCGATAAACTAATTCACATAGTAAAATGTATTTTATTAAATATTATTACTCAACAATCATGAGTGAGGAGGTAGATGATATGGTAAAAAGAAGAATTTCAATGTCAATGAACATCATAAGCCATAGACCAAAAAGTTACGGGAAAAACAGTTTAAACAAAGCCATTGAACTCCTATTATAAAAAGTGAGTTTTCCGATACCTGCGATTTTATTAATTATCTACCAGTTGCAAGTTTTTATGCTTTGTAAAAAAATATAATTTCATCGAGAAGTATGAAGTTAAGTGCATGGTGTTCGTGAAACTACATATATGAGCCGGAGAGGCTAGAATAGGTTAAGATTATCTCTTTATGATTCATTTCTCAGTGGCGGATTTGCAGTTGAGGGTTTTTTTTAACATATCCCCTATTAAAGCTTTGAAATGAAATTGTAATTTTTTGTCAGTTTGGGGGGGCCCTGTGCATGTGGGGTCCGAACGTACACCTCCTATGCCTGTGAGGAAATCCACCACTGCCATTACGAGGCACAGGCATTGAAAAATGAAAATAAAGGATGTCTGACAACCCTATATAAAGATGAACACTAAAAAGAGGAAATATAATGAAAATTATATTAAATTTGGTTTTTCATTTATTGGAGATGATGAGTATCCATGCCCACAATATGTCATTTGTGGAGAAGTGTCGCAAATAGCAGCTTGAAACCTTTCCTCTTTTGTCTTAACATTTACAATCAAATCATTAAAACTATGTTGATAAGACTATTGATTTTTTTTTAATGGAAATCGAAAGAACTAAAAACACATAATATTGATTCTTGTATTTCTCTCAATAATCACGAAAACATAAAAAAAAAAGCGATTGAAGCTTCTTATTTAGTAAGTTACAAAATTGCAAAGACTGGTGAAACTCATACTATTGCAGAATTGATTTTCCCATGTGTAAGGGCAATTGTTAAGTGTATATTTGGAGACAAATATGCACTCAACGAATGTATGATGATGTTGAATCAGTTACTGCAAAATGAGTTCGAAAAAGTGCAGTTTATGCTTTACAATTATGAGACTGCTGATATTTCTAATTCAGTAATTTCCATTATACTTATAAGATTCTGTAATTTAAATGATAGTAAAGTGGAGGAAAATATGTTTTGTTGCTCTTTAACAGAATTTACAACTGGTGAAGATATTTTTTATCGAATTAAATTGTAAACAATCAAAAAAACAAAAAAGAAAGTAGAAGAAGAAAAAAAAAAAAAAATTCAAGTTTCTGCCACCAGGGGAAAACGGCACTGCAAATATGTAAAAGTTGTAATTTACTTCAAAACACGCTGCTTACGCAAATGACAACCTGTTAAATAAAAGCAAAAAGGCCGACGCCATCATCAATAACCATTATGTTACAAAAAAGAAATATGCTCTCAGTAAAACTGTTCTACCAGAATAATAGTAACGTTAATGCAGCACTACATGAATATCAGAAAGGTTTGCGTAATGGACCTTTGACATCAGTGGGTCTTCGAAAACTAATAAAGAAATTTGAAGCGATCAGGGAGTTAGGTGTAATTCTAGGCAGGGGACAACTACATATCAGAATGGAGGTAGTGGATGAAGTGGCAGTTGCAATGGCCTCCAGGTCAGAATGCGAAACACTACCAGTCAGTAGGGCCAGAGGTGTGCCAAGAGACTTGAACCTTCCTTGGTCTACTGTACATAAAGTGCTTCAAATAATTTTATGCTGGTTCCCATAGTGCAAGAAATAAAGTCTTGTGATCGGCAACAACGAATAGACTTTGCTCTACGATTTATGGAACTTGACGATACATGGGCTTGAATGATCTTGTGGTCTGACGAGGCACATTTCACTCTTCATGGAACTGTAAATGCACAAAACTGCAAAATAAGGGGAACTTCTTGTCCATTTGCTGTGCATGAAAGATCACTACAGTATGGTGAGAATTCATAGCAGAGTTTATAATCGGACCATTTTTATTTGAAGGGTCTTCACCTCATGCCCCCCACCCCGGTAAGGTGTATGGTACTGCACTCTTCTAAGAGATCACATTATTCCTGTTCTTCAAGAAAGGCAATGCTTGGAGACTGTAGAGTTCATGCAAGATGGTTCCACTCTGCAAGAAAGGCAATGCATCATCTTGCACAAACACTACGGAGACCGTAGTGTTCATGCAAGATGATGTCCCTCCCCATGTTGGTCGCCAAGTGAAGGAACTTCTCCGTTCAACATTTGAAAATGATCGCATCATTTCTAGAAGCTTTCTGCAATTCTGGCCATGAGGATACCTGAAAGACAGTTTACCGTGGTGGCATACAGACGCTTGTTGATTTGAAAGCAAGCATTACACAGCATGTAACCAATATCCCCAATGAGATGCTATGCAAAACTGTGTTGCACACAGTTCTGATATTAAAATCTAATCCTAAGTTAAGTATTCCATCTCATGTTTACAGGGCCAATTTCTTCCCTGGTGGTGGAAATTTGAACAAATTTTTTTTCATCTACAAACTGCTTTCCCATACCCTAAATGACATACCCACCGACTGATTTTCACAGCACTATCTCTAACCGTTTTGACATCAGGGTCTCCTGAATAGGGAAACATTTTATAACCACCTGGTATATGTGACACAGCATTTTCAACTTATATCTCCTTAAACTCTAAACACTGCAACCAACTTAATTGCAGAACCAGATTTAAGACTGTTTACCTTCTGTTGAACCAAATATTGCTACACTTTATTCTATTAAACAAGCCGAGAGGTATCATTAAGTTGATTATTTATTTGGTTTTTAAACTATTAATATCATCTTATACATTCTTCACAATTATTGCAACCTCTTTTATTATATATAGATTACAATTTATTTGCAATATCATAAATTAGCAAAATAATTTTCCTTCCCATAATACAGGCACTCCCTGACTTAAGTAATACTCGACTTCCGTAAATCCGACTTTGTGTAAGGTTTTGCTGGCTGATGCAAACTTAAAAAAAATCGTGGAAACGTATTTTGCATCCTGTAGGAATAAATGGAGGTACTGTATTGTGAAAATATCACAATGTGAACCCAATAACACATTTTTTTTTGTAATTCGTTCCAATACCTCGGAAGTTGAAAATTACGCTATACATGTATAACTAAGCTATTTATCTCTCTAAAAGGTCATTTTTATAATGGAGCACTACCCTTTAATCGTTATCATATGTTCTGTTATAAGAATAAATTTTGAACGCCTTTTTTGATATTTTTCTAAAGAACATTTCTGGAGGTCGTGACCATAAAACAATTTGCACTTTCTGGTTTATTGGGCTTTTATGTTAGTGCAATCTATTACAAATGGGTAGTAAACTCAATGTTATTGCATTTGCGATAATCCTGATAACTGGAACTGTGTGGGTGTTTACGTTATTATGGTGAAATGTGTTCCCCTTTACTGAAATCTTCAATCATAAAAAAAAACAAATTTTCAGAATCTTTTCTTCATTCCTATTTACTTATTACAATGATGAAGGGAGTGACCAATGGAAAGTGCAAGTAGTGGCTACGAAATTAAACAAAATTGATTAAGAAGTAAGACAAAGTTTGTCATCTATTGCATGGGAATTAGATATCAGTGCTTCAACTCTGAACACTATTTTAAAGGACAGTGCGCATATAAAAGAACATGATCAATGCATTTAAGATCAACAGTGATCACAAAAGAGCGTTCAGATGATATATCGAAGATGGAAAAGGCTATTAATAACATGGATGGAAATTCAGATTCAGAAGCGACTGCCCCTGAGTCTAATGGCCATTGAAGCAAAAGCAACAAGTATTTATGAAGATATTAAGGATAAGTACGGTGAACTCCAAGTCAAGTTAGTGGCAAGCAATGGTGGTTTAATTTAATAGGTTTAAGCATTGTGCTGGTTAATAAAGTTGAAGTATTATTATTATTAGCCATATGGTGCAAGGAAGCGTGAGGTTTATTCTGCAAAAAAAAAAAAAAAAAAAATTCTGAATTACAGAAAGAGAGAGAGAAGGGGGGGGGGAAATCACTAAGAAAGAGAAGAATGATGATATCCAGCTCAAGACACTGGGTGTACCAAGCCCATACTCACCAGACGTTAGCCCCCGGGTTGTATGCAGTGAAGCTGTTAACAGGAGAGACTGCTTCTACAGGGATGGGAAACACTTAAATAGAAAGTGTGCAAGAATACTTGCTGATGCCATCGAGGTAGTGTTAGGATAGTCAGAAAAATGCTAGCTTAGGAGGATATACAAACTAATAGATTAACAGAAGCTGCTGGCAGAGGTGAAAGTGATTCTTGCACTGCTTCTATTGGAATGAGCAGCCTGGAAAACAAGGTGCAGGGGATTCCAAAGATTGTTGGGAGTCATTGCGGATTCCCAGCAGTCTCTGTACACCAATGCTAGGAGTTTGGTAAATAAATTTGATGAATTTGAGGTGTTGGTGAAAACATCAAAGGCAGATATTGTTGGGATACTATGATGTAGTCACAAAAAATGTGTACAGGAATGACAGACAGGATAGGAAGGGAGGAGAAGGGTTATAAGCCTAATGAATCTGATGAGTATAATGAACAATTGTGCAGAGTAATAGAGTGGACCAGTAAATCAGATTGTCTTATAATGGGGGATTTTAATTTCCCAGAGATTGATTGGAATTTGTGGGTTGGTCATTCACACACTAATGAAGCTTTTGTCGATTTATTGAATGATTGTTTTCTACAGCAGCATGTTCAGGAGGAAATTAAAGGGAGCAATACTCTTGATCTGATTATCAGTAGTGATTCTTCATGCATTAAGAATCTGCAGATAAAGGAACTAGGGGGCAGTGATCACAGTGTGCTGAAGTGGGATTTACTCAAAGAGGTAACTACCATCAGAGGTAAAGGGAAGGGTTTTTGCTTTTGTAAAGATGACTACGGAGGTCTGAGACAGTATTTAAATTCTATACCAACTGATGATGTTACCAACAGCAAATTCAAAATGGGAAGCATTCAAAGAATTAATCTTGGAAGATACTAGGCTCTTCATACCAACTAAGAAATGTTGTTCAAGATTTAGGTCTAAATGGATGTCAAATGAACTAATTAGATAGGTGGCAGAGAAGAAAATGCATGGGAGACATATAAATTAACAAGTGACACGAAAGCCAATGACAGATCATTGTAACCAAGTCACAAAGGAGATTAGGCAGGTAAAGGCAGATTATGAGAAATCTTTGGCAAAGGATGCAAAGAAAAACAGCAAAGAGTTCTTTATTTATGTAAATTCTAGAAGGAAGGGGATGAATCAGATTGGTCCCCTTGATATTGATGGTTCAACTACTGATGATCCTGCTCAGGTAGCTAACAAACTAAAAGTGAATGCCAGAGGTGTATAAGCTATGTGATCTTGTAATAACTGAGAGTAAAGTGGAGGAGAAACTGTTGAAGATAAACATAAGAAAGGTACCTGGGGTGAATGTAATCTATCCAGTTATATTAAATGAGACAGCAAAGGAAGTAAACAAGCCCTTAGCCATAATTATGAGAGCTTCCTTGGACTCTGGGGAGGTACCCATGGATTGATGATGTGCAAATGTGACCCAAATCCACAAATGAGGATCAAAGGGTGACACAAGTAATTACAGCCCTGGTTAAAGAAGCACTGCAGGATCATCTAGATAAGACTTCAATTATAGCTCGAACACAGAATGGGTTTGTTAAGGGCAGGTCTTGTCTGACCAATTTGATTGGATACTATGATGTGGTCACAAAGGAACTGGATGTAAAGAATAATTTTGATATCATATATTTGGATCTTAGAAAGGCTTTTGATACTGTTGCACATGGAAGACTACTGCACAAATTGGAGGAGTGTGGCATTGGAGGCAACTTGCTGCTATGGATAAAGGGATGGTTGAGTGGGCGTAGACAGAGAGTGGTATTCAATGGACACTGCTCTTCGTAGACTAATGTTATTAGTGGGATCCCCCAGGGTTCAGTGTGGGTCCACTGTTATTTTCTGTATTTATTAATGACATTGATGATGGTATATCAGGCTTGATGTCCAAGTTTGCAGACAATATGAAGGTTGGCAGGGTTGTTAATGACACTAATGACAGTCTGTTGCCGCAACAGGTTCTAGAAAAGTAGAGCAGGTGGGCTGAGAGGTGGCAACTGGTTTAACATTGACAAATGTAAAGTACTGCATATAGGAAGCAGCAACCCCAGAGAAATGTATCAACTGTGTGGTACTACAGTGACATTGGTAGACATTGGTATGAAAAGGACATGGGGGTAATTCTGAGCAGGTCAGGAGGTCTGCAAGAGTAGCTTAGCTCATGGTGTATTGCCTGTGATATACAGGAATTTTTCTAGCAGGGATAAGGAGGTGATTATCTCTTTGTATAAGGCAATGGTCATGTCACACCTTCCTTGAGTACTGTATACAGGTCGGTATGCCTCATTTTAAGAAGGATATAGAGCTGTTGGAACGAGTACAGAGAAGGGCAACAAGATTAGTGAATGGAACAAAGGGTTGCTCTTATGAAGAAAGGCTTAAGTTTTGCAAATTACAGTGTCTGGAGACTAGGCACCTACGGGATGATCTGACTGAGGTGTATAAAGCCTTGAACTGTATGAGAATGCTCGATGCTGATAGGATTCTTCCTCTTGCTCAGAATCGCCTAAGAGAGCATAAATTCAAATTGAGGAAAGACAGCTGTAGGATAGATGTGTGAAAATTTGCCTTTAACCAGCAGGTGGTTGATTGCTGGAACAAACTTCCATCTGTCGTTGCAGTTGATAGCTTAAATAGATTGAAGCCAGAACTAGACAGACATTTGGAGGGAGTGGATAGGTGAAATGAGAATGGTGCTTTTTTTTTTTTTTTTTTGGCTAATGGTATAAGCTTACTTTCTTGCATCATGTGCCCTTACTAAAGCTAATGCTAAGTAGACAGTGCCAAATGTGCAGCGGCAGCAGTGAAATTCTGTGATGTGTTGGAAAAAATTCCTTCTAAATTTCCATATCCCTCATCCTCTGCAGTGGTGTACTTATCAGTTGGAAACGTTGATTCTGGCAATAATGCATGAAAGGTAAAACCTGCTGACATTATGTCTGTCCCCTTCCTTTTTTTGTAATTTTATAATTTGAAATTTTTGTAATTGCACGCCTTTGTAATTTTTCCTACGCACAAGATAAAAAAAATTGAATAAATAATTCTATTTACATGTTTGTCAAATATTTCTTTTTTGCTTCAATCAAATTCAGCAAGCATAGTTGCGAGTGCTGCATAAGCATTTAGGGAAATTCCGACTTACATAGAGTTTTGCGGAATGCAATCATTACATAAGTCGGGGAATGCCTATATATTTATTTTTAATTAAAAAAAAAAAAAAGGTCCATTGTTTGGTAATTATTATTAGATATTAATGTTCTAAATTTTAGCAGTGAAACAGAAGCAATTTTTTGGAAAGAAACCATAGTTATTTTAAACACTTAATATTATAAATCTAATACTTTAGAGAATATTAATTTGCCTAGGGTGTTCACAATACAAAGAGTGTGTTGAAAGGGGTTCGCAAAACAAAAAAAGGTTGGGATTTGCTGCCTTAGTACATTACCTATCGACAGTAAAATGAATGAGAATATGAGAGTAAATAATTTCATCATTAATTTAGTAAATATATATCATACAGACATATATAATAAATGGAAATTTCATATTTCCAAATTAATGAATAATTTATTAAATGGGGAAAAATTAGAATACATTATAACAATCCAAAAGGGTAGGAATTTCCATTTCAAATAAATTTTAGAGTATTTTTTTGCATTTAAATACAAATTCAATATTATTATTTATTAATAGCAAAAGCAAAGTTTTGAAATATTTACCTAAGGATAGCATTTACCAACAAAAGAATACATGGTGGCTTAAATGGACAAAATGATGGAGAAGGTAGTAGAGTTTTTATATAGTGAGTGAGTGATGAATACCATCATGAGGGCTATCCTTATCACACATGACCTGTAGAGTTCAGGGTGTGACAGAGGCTGGGGATCAGATATGGATGGGGGGTGAAGGGTCTAGAAACAGGAGGAAGATTGTCTAATTACTGATTAAACTGCAGGCTTCTGTAGAAATTGATATTGGTGTATTTCTTCAAGTATTTGTATTTCTGAAAGTTTTTCAGTAGTCATAAAAAAAAAAAGGTTACCATTCTCTTCTTTCTTTGCTTTGATTACTGAACAGGTGTTGAAAGCAAAGGACTGAAGAAGAGGAAGAAGATTAGGATCCCTTGATCCTCCTCTTCTTCTGTGATAATGTCATGATGTTATCCACTCTCAGTCTCTCATCACGAGAATCTCTAAATTTCACACGTGAATCATAAAGTTCAAAGAAGTCTTCTCCACCCACTTTCCCCCCCCCCCATATCTGAACAACCTGATATACTGCTCTTGAAAAAGTTCAGAATCTCTGAAAGTCGTAAACACAGTCTTTTCACAGGAGAGGCCAAGCAGAGTGTAAGATTTCCAAAGATGTCTGTTCCATCCAGAAGCTAGAAAAAGTCCTCATGAAGTGGCATGTCTTGAGTGTAGAAATAACCCCCTCATAAAGTTACCAAAACGGCGAGTTTGTATTATGGCAAAGCATTACTAACATTAACAACAGCACTAATATTTCATTATCTTGAATGCAAGAATAGCTTCCTGGCAATACTGCTCAATCCAGCACCTTGAATGCAACGTTAGCTTCCTGGTGGTATTGTTCAAACTCATGGCAAAAGGATTACTAAGTAGTTCTCAAACACCTGATCATTTACCAATTCCTTCTTATTAGCTGCCTAATGAATAGGCAATGTGTCATTGTTTATTCTTTTTTAATACACAAGGATTGAGGCAGTGGAAAACTGGTAGCAGCTTGGAATTCCAGGCAACTATTGTATTGCCACACAGAAGAAAATTAAGTCTTTGTTTTTTGAATCCTGGTACAGCCTTGTCCTCTTTAAAATAATGTTCTGATGGCATCCTCTTCACGAAAAGGTCCATTTTATCAGCATTACAAACTTGCTTAGTGCTATAATTCTTCGCTGCTATGATAGCTTGAATCTCCTAATGAAACTCAGCTGCAGCAATATGATCAAAACTTCCAGCATCCCCACTTATTTTCAGATTACAAAAGTTCTGTTTAATAAATTTATCAAGCCAGCCCTTACCGGCAATAAGGCATCTGAGTTGGCAGACCCATTCTCCTAACACAATGATTTATAGATTTCCAAAGCCTTAGATCTAATCACAATGTCGCTAAATCTGCTTTTGTGATCAAACTGTATGTACATTGAGAATATCTTCTCAATCACTAGATTTCTTACTTTCATTGTTAATTTGGCAGAAATAAGGAACTGTCAGAGCCTCTCATATCTTGTCTGCATTCTTATTATTATTTATGAATTGTGAATTCCCCACGATACAGGAATGGCCAAATGCTGATGATCCCTCACTGCCTCGGCCCAATTCAGTATTTCTAATATCAATCCCAATATTAAGGCAGTTTATTTTTTATTATTATTATTATTATTTTTTATTCTTCTTCTTCCTTTTCTTCATGGGTGGATGGATAGGGTCCAGGAGAAGACAATGCAGAATTGTTGGAAGCCATATTACTGTAAAAAAACAGATGCTGGGACAAATACAAGATTCCACAGATATAACAGCACAGAGATCAACACAAAACCAAGGCTACTACTATAAGACCGAGGTGCAAATGGTACGAAACAAAGTTCAGCAACTTGCCACACAACACCTGAGAGTCTTGGTCACAACAGCTGACCGACCAACCGTTAAACTAACACATAAGGCTGAATTGCATTTTGCATTCATTCTAATATCAATTCACTCTTCATATAAGAGTAAAACCTCATATGCCAAAACTTTCATATACTGAGGATGCCTTGTATTATATAATTAACCCCAAGGGCTCACATCTTGGGAGTATGGGCTTGGCACACACAGGGTCCCGAGCCGGATATCATCATTCTTCTCTTTCTTAGTGATTTCCTTCTCTCTCTCTCTCTCTCTCTCTCTCTCTCTCTCTCTCTCTCTCTCTCTCTCTCTCTCTCTCTCAGGGTAACTCAGAAATTTTTTTTTTGCCTGATGCAGCAAAAGCCTCAGGTTTCCTTGAACTATAGGCCTAATAATGATAATGATAGCAGCTTTTTACTTCTTCCCTTGTTAATTTAGTTTAGAAAGTGCTTTCCCTAATATTTATTGTACAGTACGAGTTGTTATTAATTATTATTACATATTTTAAATATTCTTAAAAGAATAAGAAGTTTACGTCAATATGATACCTAGTACACTTCTGTATGATACTCTCCAGAAATTAAAACGAAAACAATTAAAAAATCGAAAAACTTACGTTACAGCCAAAATTAATGAAAAAGAAATTGAACACAATTAAAAATCTATTTAAATGCAATTAAAAATTAATTTCTAATTATGTTCAATTGATTTTTCATTATTTTTGTCTATAATGTAAGTTTTTAGATTTTTTAATTGTTTTCATTTTAATTTCTGGAAAGTATCATACGGAAGTGTTCTATGTATCATATTGAGGTAAACCTCTCTTATTGTTCTACAAATATTGATATCAACGTAGAACTTACTGAGCATTAGAGCTCTGATTCATACTATCTAATACATATTTTAAAATAAGAAATAATAATATACAAAGTCGCAAATATACACACTATAATGCAAGGTATAGCAAATGACTATGTAGCTAGGATATTTAGTAGTACCTATGGTCAAATATGCACCTTTTATGCATAGGTACTAAAAATGCATCTTTGATGTTCATTAAATGACAACTATACATCTCTACCATATCAATAGAGTAACTATTGCACAGCAAACATTTATAATAACTTGTTAGGTAATAATAATTGTTTTAAAAATAAATAATAAATTCCCTCATTCTGGGTATTTTATTTAATTAAACTGGCACCTACAGTGATTCAGCAAGGGTGAGCCACTTTCATTTGCCATGGTGCCTAGATATAAAATTGCATGTATTTCAAACTGTGCGTATTTCTTGTAGCATTGTTTTTAAAAGTTTTTCTGTCTTTGCATGTGGAATATTTTGAGATTAATGTCCTTGACAGTAAATGGATGGCCAGTGCTCAAAACAGAAGGAACTGGAAAGGTGCTGGAGAGGCCTTCATCCTACAGTGGATTGAAAATGGCTGATGATGATGTCCTTGACAAATGTCTTATCAGGTCCATATGATGATGATTAACTACAGACTATTATTGGTTGAACGTACTTGTACTAGATGATGAAGAATTATATCTATACAACCAATGACTATTTGACAGTGTGAAGAACTAATTATTTGAAGATATCCTGCTATATATACACAGCACATCTGATTTTAATATTTTGAGCTCTTGCAATTGGTATTTTTTTTCTGCTGCATGAAACATATATTATTCAATTAATCAAAATTTATAAACACCATAAAGAAGTAGCTGTATATAGTATTTCAAAAGCAAAATGGTGCACTGCTAGCAGACTACATGCTTGTAATAGTCGACTTTTATCAGCTCTTTAGCTACTTGCAAAACTATTCATAAGAGTCCCTGTTTCTAATCAATTTGCTGCAGCAGCAAATGATTAAAAAATTTAAATATCTACTGAAGTAATGAAAATGCAAATTTTAGTATTTCTTCAGTACACTTTTCATTGCTGATGTACATCAATAATTGTGTTTCAACTGGAGATTTATACACATCAAGAAATCAGATAACAGGTAAGCATTGCTCTTTGTATTTTATGCACAATGAGTTTCCACACTTCAAATCTACATGCAACTATATGATATCCACATTTGCAATTATGTTTATTTGGTATAGATTGTTATTTATTTGTTCTCTCCATATCTGTGCCCATCCAAAGTGTGCATTCTCTCAAACTGTAAGAAACATGGATGTGTAGCTGTTTGACTATACTATCTGCTGCTAGTTCATTTCTTGGGATATCACAGTGGCAATCAGCAAAAAGTTATTTTCATAAGAAATATAGAGATTATTTTGTATACTTGAGGGAATGGACAGATGAGGGTTTTTTTTTTTTTTTTTGTTGTTGTTGTGACGCTGCTGCCTGTGGTCCTGGAGTAACATGTGTAGACACAGTCACATTGCGAGATGGAGCCTGTACACTGCCTCAAAATGTGCACAGTCTATTGTTAGTTGTTATTGTGGTAGTTTTTGGTGCAAGGGGGTACTTAGGCCATATTATGCCTCTCAAATTAACTGAGTTTACACATATGAAACTGCTTGGGGATGAAGTTAAAAACAGTCATACAATTGAATTTATTTTAAATAGAGAAAAAAATTCAGGGAGATTTGCTTCTTTACCTATGATACTGTTGAGAGACAAAGGTTCTTGCAGATCTGAAAGAAGTGCTTTGTTGAATAAGCTACATTCAATGAAAATATACTTCACTGTAAGTGGTTGTGAACAGCGCGTACACTGCAGAGGATCACTTCCTATGAAGCAGAAAGAGATGCGCAAAGTAAGTATGCCTTATTTGGGTTCTGGCTAGGTTTACTTTTTTTTATGAAGGCTAGAAGTCCACACTTGTGGTTCAGGTTTTAGTTGAAATAGCTTGTTATTTGTTTGCATTTTCCATAGAAGTGTTCATCATTCCACACACGCTCTCCACATATTGTGTCTATAATCAGGATATGGGACTACATCATTCATTGAGGCTATGCTGGAAGGATGCTTTGCAGCATCATCTGAACATTCATTTCCAGGAGTACCACCATGGCCTGGGATCCAAGAGAAGATAACAGTTTGCTGATGCTCATAAAGACGTATCAACTTATATTTTATGAGCTAATATGTCTTTAACAAAGGATTGCAAAGTGAGGAAGTGCTTTTCAAAGCTAAAAGAGCATCTGTGAGTCAGTATACACTATGCTTTTGTTTATTGACTGGAGTTAAAATTTTTTTCAAGGCAGGTTTAATAGCATGGAGCTCCGAAATATAACTGCTGTATTCGGCTGGAAGCAAAATTGAAACAGTAGCATTAGGGAATACAGCAGCTGCATACACTTTATTGTCAGACTTGGAACCATCCTTATAGATCTTAGTAAACTGGGTATACTTTGTGTATGAGCAAAATGTAGTTGTTGGATGTTAATATTTGTTATAGCACTCTTATCCCACTGTTCAAAGTAATCATCACAAGAAAGTGTGTCCACGGGGGATCCGGATCTTCTAATTCTCTGAGGATATTATCAAGCTAAATGTTCCAGCATTCTGTTAGATTCTGCAGTCTGATTCCATAGGATGAACTGTTCTGGGTTTGTTTGCATAGTGGGCTATCCACTGCAGATTATGTAGTAGTGGCCAAATAGGATGAGTGAGGAGGGTTTTAATGTTAGTTGAGCAGTTCACAAGTAACATCTTTCTTCTGATGCTGAGTGAATGTTCATGAGCCTCAACATAAAGACTTTGAAGTGGGGATGTTCTGTATTCAACTAGGGCTGTCTTAAGAAATGAGTGTTGGATGGACACAAGATGGGCTAAGGTGCCATACCTAGCCGAGTCAAACAGGTGATCTGTAACCTAGCCAAGATCTAATCAGGGACCTATATAAGTGGAGCAGGGTATAAGGATCTGCATCCTAAGATGTACTGGAGATGACCTGGAGTGATTAGATTCATTTTCTTTTTACAAGTGGTTTGTTGGTATTTGATGTGTGCCTGGATGTTCAACTCTTCTTATCAAAAATTGGCCCTAGGACATGAATATTGTTCACAGATGGAAGAAGGTGATTGGCCAAGTGTAACTCAGGTTCAGGATGCATTTTGTACTTGGTGCAGAAATGTATGGCTGTAGAGTTGGGGCCTGACAGTTTATATCCATTATGTGCCATCCATAATTCAATGTTATTTATGGACACTTGTAGATGCCTCTCAATATAGTTCATATTTTGAGAGTGGCAGGATATGGTAACCTGGGTAGAGATAAGGTCATCTGGCTAGAGATATGAGTCAACAGTGCTTGGAATGCTGTTTGTGTTATTTTTTTATTCGTATTGCAAACAGAGTGGTGCTGAGAACAGAAGATGGAGTCCCTTGTGGGACTCCATCTTCTTGTATGAATGTTTGAGATAGAACTTTGCAGTACCTAACTTATAAGGATCTGTGTCGAAGGAAGCTTTGAATAAAATATGGTAAATATGAATATGAATAGAATGGAAATCTCTTAGGATGCCATAGTGCCGTATGGTATCAAAAGCTTTCTCTATATCAAGGCATATCATGATGAGATGTTGATTTCTGACGAATGCATTCCTTATGTTTGATTCAGCTTTTGTCATGAGGTCTGAGGAAGATCTATTCTTCCAAAAACCAAACTGATTATGTCTCGGGATTCAAGGTACCAGGTGAGTCGATGGTGAACCATTTTTTTCAGTATACTCAAGCAGCTGGTTAGAGAAATGGGTCTATAGTTGTGAGGAATCAAATGATCTTTTCCAGGTTTAGGTATAGCTATTACATAAGAATATTGCCAAGAAGTGGAAAATATATGTTCAGAGAATATCTGATTCCAAAACCCTAGCAATGACGATAGCAATTTCCAATTGAGATGAAGCATTATATAGCAAATTCCATCAGGGCCAGGAGCGCTGTTTCATGAGGTATATATAGATTCTTTTAGTTCAGATATTGTGAGTAGTTGGTTAAAGGGTAAAAGACAGGCAGCTTTGAAGTTTAGTTTGCTTTTCTCAGGCTATGGCTTTAATTTTTGAAAAGACGGTTGATATGCGGTTGATGTGGACGATTCACAGAACACAGTTCCTTAAGGCATTTGCAACCTCCCCAGGGGAAGAGCTCTCCTTCCCATTCCAATTAATAAAAGGAGAAGGTAACATATGATATTTACCGCTTAGCTTCATTATTTTTTCCTAGATTATTTGGTCTAAGTTAATATCTCAATCAACAAAGATAATATATCAGTATCTTTATTGATTGAAAAAGCAAATTTTATCCATGAGTATTTTTTGGCCATTTGCTGGATGTTACGAGCTTTGGCTCTCTGTCTCTTGAAGTTAATAAGATCGACAGTGTTGGGATATTTGTGGAAGATTTTCATGCTGCATTTTTTTCTCTTTCCACTCGGTTACAATCATAATTCCAGCAATGACTGGTATGCCTACAGTTTATTTGAGACTGTGGTACTGCATCTGTTGCACTTGTAATATGATCAGTGACGGTGTCAATAGCAGAGGACTCAATGATATGATCATCAAAAGAGACATGATTGGTAAATTCTGTCCAATCTGCTTTGGAATATGGCAAGCCACTTTACTTGGCTTGCCATATTCTAATTTATATTCAAATTAAGTTAAGTGTTGGATTAGTGTTCATAAAATTTTTAAATTGATACTTGTAAAAAAATATCGTGTTCTGGTTACGTTAATTTTTTTATACATTAAATGAAATAATTAAAAAATAGGAGACTTTAATCTAAATTTTAGTTTGTTATTCTAATTACTGTGAAGCCAAATAAAAAATAAAAAAATTAAATAAAACAAACTGCTCCAGTCACAATATAAGCACCAAATGGTTGGTAATCAATGATTTATGATATAGCAAATTCCATTAACTAGACATGGTAGCCTCAACAGTAAACTTTTTAAGTTGGGCCTTTCAACTACAAGCTTGTGTCTTTGTGGTTCTGATGAAACAGTAGATCACATTACGATTGTCATTATTACCATGATCTAAATCATGAATTGGACATAGCTGTAAATAACTTCACCAGGAATAATAAACCAGAATTAACATTAATGAATGTTATTTTCATTCTCTTCAACTTGTTCTCTATACATGCCTTAAAGAGAAGAGTGGAACTCCAAGCCTCAATTCCTGCACACTAAGTTCCAGTAAGAATTCTGTGATAGAATTAGTGCTAAATTTTGTTTAATGTTGAGTAATAATTGTTTGGGATATTGTTACATCCTAGGCACCTTCCTTTGAATTTTGAATATTTTGGAAGTCATTGGGCTTGCTCAGGATTATTTCTCGTTGGTGATTTTGTGCATTCCTCACAAGGAACGTAAATAAATGTAAAATATGCAGATTTCACTCCTGGAAGTTAACTGGGTGATTTAAATATTTTAAAAATTGCTTCTATGTTGTTGATGTGTCTACTCTGGTCAGAACGAACTTTCACTTTTGGAAGATGCTGTGGGCATGTTAACTGGCTTTTCATCGATCAACATGTTAGGTATGATAACCCCTACTCTTGTTTACTTATGGGTTTGGAACTGTCTTGAAGATGAAGTGGTGTCTTACTCTCAACAAATTTTTGGAAGCCATTGAAAATTCTCTGCAAGCCAATGTCATAGTCCCTGATGTCCTCTCTGCAATGAAGACCAACTAGAATGGAATTAGTTATTAGCATTTATTCCTTTCAAGGTATCTTATTAGATATACACATCAGCAAGTGGATTTTTTTTCATGTGCCTTTGAAAAATCTCCTCCTCTTGATGAGCTTTCATCCTGAAATATGTTACGAGAAACTTATCTGTTATGTATATACATTCTGTGAATATACGCCGTGGGTTCTATGTCTCAGTGAATTCTTCACCTTGGAAGATATTGGCAGATAGCTCTTCTTCTTAAACTTTCACAGTCTTGAAGATGTTTCAAGTGTACTCAGTGTCATCTAGGTGTGACGGTTTGCTGATGGAATCTTCAGAATAGTTTTTTTATATATTCTGTGTTGAAATATGATTATGTTAATAGTTTCTTCAGAGTGTAAATATCTGTTAGCAGTAAAGATGTTGCACGTTTCACCTTGGACCTGAATTGTCCTTCTGGATGAAATCTCCATCAAGGAACTTTTGTTTAAGGACACAATTATAAAAATATATGTTGGAGAAGCAAGAAGCACTCTCCTCTTCTTTCCTTTGGTCTCGCTTCAACACTTTTCTCTTCATTTTTACTGGTGGATCCCTTCATCCGATTCTCCTCTTTTGCTATCTCTTTTCATCCCACTTCCAGTTTCCATACTCTTCCTTCTACTCCAAATTACACTATTCACTTTTAATTGTGCTCTCCTGGGACTTTGTCCTAGGTTGGCACAGATTGATGATGATGATAGTAGATCCTGGCCACCTCCTTGTGGTGGGGTGGGACGTGGTGACCAGGTGTTGCTGCTTCCCCACCTGCTACAGGCTTGATTGATTGATTTTGATTTTACTGGTGCAAAAATGACTAGGGTTATACTGTGCCAAGAAAAGATTAAAATACCAACAAAGATAAATTCTGGTAACCTTTAAAAAGGTTACTTCGTCAAATTGTTATTTATATACAGCTGAACTTCCCTATAACGAATTCGATAAATCCAGCGAAAAAATTCGTTATAGAGAAATTTCGTTATACAGAGAATATCTTTTTTTATTAGAAATTGTTATCTAATTAGAAAATGAAAACGAATCTACATTTATTTTTAATGTATTTTATTTCAAAAACACTTATTTAAATTACGTTTACACAATTTTCGCGGGAGGTAAGTAACAGAAATTAAAATCTGTAATTTTCGTTTGCACAGTACAATTAAAAAATTGCCTGATTCTCAAAGAAAACCTCACGTTTGTTCAGAGCATTAAAAACATTATCACAAATGTTTTCGTAGACCCATATGAACCGTTAATCAAGCGTTAATCATTTCTTTGCGAGTTGGCTTTTCTACGGCTTGTTCTGATGCGTCATCGTTAATTTCTTTGTGATCTTGGTCGCGTTTAACACTGTTTAGCAGTATTTCATCTTCATTTGGATGTTCTGCTATGATCTACATAAACATAACTATCCAGTGTTATTTCATTTTCGATGTTTCCGGATGATTATAATAATGTCCAAAAGTTTTTCAATTGTGAAAGGCACAGTTCATCTTGTTCGACTTCTGTATTCAATGCAAATCCCGCTTTCGAAAAACAATTTTGAATAGTATATTCAGTGACATCATTTGTCCAAACTTTTGCCAGTTCAGAGATGCAATCTCTAAGGTTAATTGTAACCTCCAAGTTTCTATTTTCTGATAACGCATTGACATTCTTCATTATTATTCTCTTTCGATAATGAAATTTAAAATTTTTAATAACACCCTGGTCCGTTGACCGGAGTTTTGATGTTACGTTTGGTGGTAAAAACAACTTCGCACTTTTATGTTTGGCAGAAATACTGGCAAGATGTCGGACAGTTGTCAGTTACCAACACGATTTTCCTTTTTTCTTTTGTTATACGCTTGTCTAGTTTTAATATCCATTCTTCAAAAATATCACTTGTCATCCATACTTTTTTATTAAAAGTTGTAGTCAACTTCCAAAGATTTTGTGCCTCTAAAACATCTTGGGTTTTTTGATATTCCGATGACTAAAAGTCTTAATTTTTCACTTCCTGTCATATTTGCTCCAACTAGCACAGTGATTCTTTCTTTGCTTTGTTTTCCGCCAAAACATTTATCATCTAACATTTATGATAAATGTTAAAACATTTAACAAGTGTTCTATTCGGTAAACATTTAAAGAATAAAACTTTTTTCCTTCTCTTTACATAGAGGTGACGAGGCTACTAGAGACGGTCGTGTTCAAAGCCGCTAAGTGGATTTTTCTTATTTATTGATTTGAATTTGTGATTTTCTGATTAATTTGGTGTATTTATTCTTTACTCGGCCTTGTAATTGCATAAAAGTATCGGTAAGGGTTTTCACGTGTTTCAACTCCGCTACCGTTCGTAATTTTCCCGCCTTTGTGATACGATAGTTATATACCGTACTAGATAGCGTTAGTTGAACTTCGTTAGCAGTTAAATTGTACGTTTAAATAAATACATATAACGACTTAGATTACAAACGTAATATAATTAATTATATTTAACAGAATCATGACTCAGACCAGAGCAGCAAAGCAAAAGGCTCAAGCTAATGGAAGTGCTGTGGCTCAGAGCAGAACTGAGGGGGGCAGTTGTCCTCTGACTCACAGCCTTATAAAATGCACTGTTTGCAGAGCAATCGGGTACGGGACATGATACTGCCAAGGAGGATGTCTTTGTGTGCACGCGATGCAAGGAGTGTATCGATATCAGGCAACAACTCGGCGTTCTTGTGGGCCTATATGAGAGCTTGAAGGACAGGGTGGATGCCCTCGAAGAAACTAAATTGAGGGGCCCATCAAGCTCTCAGCTGCCCACATCAACGCCAGAGCTTGCACTTGGGCATCGCGTGACACAGAGGCAACCCCCAAGGCAGAATGCGCTGGTCCCGAAGGAACTAGTAGTTGTTGGTGACTCTATTGTCAGGGAAACGGGGAACATGCTTTGTAAAAAAGATAGGTGGAACAGGACCAGGGTATGTCTGCCAGGGGCAAAGGTTGATGACGTTGTAGAGCGAATATCATCTTTTAAGGGCACAAAAGGTGATATAGTTGTACACATTGGCACTAATAATATTAAGAGTAGGAGACCGGCAGAATTACTTAACAAGTACAGGTCACTGTTGAACAAAAGCCGAGAATTAGGGTTGAATTTGAAAGTGTCTGCAATTCTGCCCAGACACGATAGGAGGGAGTATATGATGAGAGCCTTGTCGATCAATTCGGCCCTGGAAAGATTGTGCAAGGCTCAAGGGGTAGAATTTTTTTCAGCCTGGACTGTACTTGTTAACAGGAGAGATTGCTTCTACAGGGATGGGATACACTTAAATAGAAAGGGTGCAAGAATATTTGCTGATGCTATCGAGGCAGTGTTAGGTGGGTCGGAAAACTGCTAGCTTGGGGGGAGACAAAGACCAATAGATTGATAGTAGCCACTGGCAGAGGTGAAAGAGATTCTTGCACTGCTTCTATTAGAATGAGCAGAAGCCTGAAAAACAAGATGCATGGTATTTCAGAGACTGCTGGGAGCCATTGCGGTACAAGTAAACACATGGGTTGTGTTAGGGTAGCTAAGAATAGAAACAGGTGCAGGTATACTTGCGTGTACACCAATGCTAGGAGTTTAGTAAATAAATTTGATGAATTTGAGGTATTGCTCAAAACATCAAAGGCAGATATTGTTGGGATATCAGAGACGTGGTGTCACACAGATATAAGGGATGCAGAACTGCAATTTGGGGAGTACAACGTCTAAAGAAAGGATAGACAGGATAGGAAGGGGGGAGGGGTTATGCTATTAGTTAAGAAACACATAAAAACCAAGGAAGTGAAGCCAGTCGACATCGCTGGACAGTGCAGTGTTGAGTCAGTTTGGTGTGACATAAGCATTGGGAGATCAAAATTGAGAGTAGGAATGTGCTATAGGCCTAATGACTCTGATGAGTATAATAAGGAACTGTACAGGGAAATAGAGTGGGCCAGTAAATCAGAGAGTCATATAATGGGAGATTTTAATTTCCCAGATATTGACTGGAATTTGGGGGCTGGTTACTCACACACTAGCAGGGCTTTTGTGGATTTATTGGATGATTGTTTTCTACATCAGCATGTTCGGGAGGCAACTAGAGGGAGTAATACTCTTGATTTGATTATCAGCAGTGATTCTTCATGCATTAAGAATCTGCAGATAAATGAACTACTAGGTGGCAGTGATCACAGTGTGCTGAAGTGGGATTTACTCAAAGAGGTAACTACCATTAGGGGTAAAGGGAAGGGTTATTGCTTCCCTAAAGGCGACTACGATGGACTGAGACAGTATTTAAATTCTATACAGTGGGACCAACTGATGATGTTACCAACAGCAAATTCAAAATGGGAAGCATTCAAAGAACTTATCTTGGAAGCTACTAGGCTTTACATACCAACTAAGAAATATTGTTCAAGGTTTAGGCCAAAATGGATCTCAGATGAACTAATGAGGCATATGGCGGAGAAGAAAAATGCATGGGATACTTACAAATTAACACATGACACAGAAGCCTATGATAGATACAAGTTGATATGCAACCAAGTTACAAAGGAGGTTAGGCAGGCGAAGGCAGATTACGAGAAATCCTTGGCAAGGGATGCAAAGAAAAACAGCAAAGAGTTCTTTACTTATGTAAACTCTAGAAGGAAGGGGATGAATCAGATTGGTCCACTTGATATTGATAGGTCAACTGTTGATGATCCTGCTCAGGTAGCTAACAAACTAAATGAATATTTTGCATCGACATTCACACATGAGGAGTTATTCAGCGAGGGGAATGCCAGAGGTGTATTCAACTCTAGCAGTAAGCTACAGAATCTTGAAATAACTGGGAGTAAAGTGGAGGAGAAACTGTTGAAGATAAACACAAGAAAGGCACCCGGGGTGGATGGGATCTATCCAGTTATATTAAAGGAGGCAGCAAAGGAAGTAAGCAAACCCTAAGCCATAATTATGAGAGCTTCCTTGGACTCAGGGGAGGTACCCATAGACTGGAAATGTGCAAATGTGACCCCAATTCACAAAGGAGGATCAAAGGCTGACACAAGTAATTATAGACCTGTGAGCTTAACTTCTGTTCCAGGAAAATTAATGGAGGCACTGGTTAAAGAAGCACTGCAGGATCATTTAGACAAGACTTCAGTTATAGCTCAGACACAGCATGGTTTTGTTAAGGGGAAGTCTTGCCTGACCAACTTGATTGAATACTATGATGCAGTCACAAAAGAACTGGATGCAGGGAATAACTTTGATATTTTATACTTGGATCTTAGAAAGGCTTTTGATACTGTTGCACATGGAAGACTGCTACACAAATTGGAGCAGTGTGACATTGGAGGCAAATTGCTGCTATGGATAAAGGGGTGGTTGAGGGGGAGAAGACAGAGAGTGGTAATCAATGGACACTGCTCATCGTGGACTAATGTTATTAGTGGAGTCCCTCAGGGTTCAGTGTTGGGTCCATTATTGTTTTCTGTATTTATAAATGATATTGATGATGGTATATCAAGCTTAATGTCCAAGTTTGCAGACGATAGAAAGGTTGGCAGGGTTGTCAAGGACACTACTGACACTATGCTGCTGCAACAGGATCTGGAAAGGTTGAGCAGATGGGCTGAGAGGTGGCAAATGAAGTTTAACATTGACAAATGTAAAGTATTACACATGGGAAACAGCAACCCCAGAGCAACGTATCAACTCTGTGGTACTACACTGACAGTGGTAGAGAATGAAAGGGACTTGGGGGTGGTTGTGCAGGCAGATATGAAGTTCTCTGACAGTGCAGACGGGCTGCAAGAGTAGCTCATGGAGTATTGTCAATGATATACAGGAATTTTTCCAGCAGGGATAAGGAGGTGATTATTCCATTGTATAAGGCAATGGTCAGGCCACACCTAGAGTACTGTATACAGGTCTGGAGGCTTCATTTCAAGAAGGATGTAGAGCTGCTGGAACGAGTACAGAGAAGGGAAACAAGATTAGTGAATGGAACAAAGGGGTGCTCTTACGAAGAAAGGCTTAAGTTTTGCAAATTACAGTGTCTGGAGACTAGGCACCAGTGAGGTGATCTGATAGAGGTGTATAAAGCCTTGAATGGTTTAAGCATGCTCAATGCTGATGGGATTCTTCCTCTAGCTCAGAAAAATCACCTGAGAGGGCATAAATTCAAATTGAGGAAAGACAGATGTAGGTTATTTGTTATTTGATTTTTAGGAGCATTAGCAACTAAGGCCATATTGCTCCGGGATATGCGGTGGTCATTCCCTGACCTTTCCGCATCCTCCATATTTGGTGGTGACGGGCTCGAACCCCGGTCTAATCAAGAAGCGTGTGCTACGCACTGCTGCTCCTTCCCACCTGGCTACGGAGGCGCCTACAGATGTAGGATAGACATGCGGAAATTTGCCTTTAGCCAGCGGGTGGTTGGTTGGTGGAACAGACTTCCATCCCTTGTGGTGGAGGTTGATAGCCTAAATAAGTTTAAGGCTCAGCTGGACAGGTATTTTGAACGAACAGAGGGGTGAAGTGGAAGTGGGGTTTTTTTTTTTTTTTTTTTGGCTGATGCTGCATAAGCTTGCTTTCTTGCATCAAATGCCTCTACTAATGCTAATAAACCCATTTCGTCAGCATTAAAAACATCCTTACGCTCATATTCTTCCAAAATCTTCTTTAAGGTACTGTTCCTCCAACTATTGCAATCTTCTTCGCTTACATTAACACTTTCTCCACAAATAACCTTTTCCACAATTCTGTGGTGCTTCTTAAATTTATCTAGCCACCCAGTGCTCGCATTAAATTCTGTCTGTATTTTTACAATTGTCTTCGCAATTATAAAAATTACTGGACTGCAGCTCTTGCCGATACATACACCACAAACTTCGCTGCGCTGGCCATATAGTGAATTGTTAGTACAGGTACCGCCTACTCAATGACGTTCGCTTGCCAATTCAACAATATTGAAGAAATATATGACTTTGTGAATTTCTTTTATTCTGCTTTCATTCATATATACACGAAAGAAAATTTATGATTAATGTATGCTGCATGTTACTTTTCAGAAAAAAAAAAAAAAAAAAAAACAAGAGCATATAGCCTATGTGATTTATGACGAACAAAATAAAAAAAAAAAAAAAAAAATCATGAAACCATCTACTGGGAGTCCATTTAGACAAGAACGGACATATCATATAATGATTGACATGAAGGTCACGTGGTACAATTTAGGTGAGAAGCTAGTCACTCAGTAGGCGTTACTAAAAACCAACTATGGTAGCATTCTATAGTATAATATAAATAATTAAATAATCAATTTAACATCGAATTGAATTGTGTTAAATGAATCAGAGCTGTAATACTCAATATGTTCTACGTTGATAATAATATTAGTAAAATAATAAGAGGAGTTTACCTCAATATAGTATGTAGAACACTTCCGTATGATACCCTCCAGAAATTAAAATGGAAAAAATCGACAACTTACCAGTACATTAGAGTAAAATATAAATAATTAAATTATCAATTTAACACAATTCAAATCAATTTAAAACAATTAAAAATCAAATTAACGCAATTAAAAGAATCTTAACAAAACGAATTTTTCGTTTTTTCCGTTTTAATTTTTGGAGGGTATCACAAGGAAGTGTTCTACGTACTATATTGAGGTAAACTCCTCTTATTATTTTACTAATACTGGTAGCATTCTATGTATTGCCGCAGCATGCTAAAGGTTAAACGCAGCGAATTTCGCTTTCCCCTGAGCCAACATCAATTTACAAATCTACCCTATTTATTGTAAAGTTTACGACCACTTTTAAGAAAACCCATTTGGTTTAATAACTGTAACAAAAATGAAACAAAGACCCTCCTACAGGCGTCAACGGCCGCAAGTGTTCACTAAAAGGATGATTATTTAATTAATGCTAATGCGAAATTTCGGAGGGAAGGAGGAAGTATATTTGAGAGGCTGTTTATCAGTAAATGCTTGAAAATCTTCAAAAATGCTTTTACTAATTTTTTTTTAAAAATTCGTTATCGAGAGACTAACACTTCGTTATATGGGGTTAATTTTACATGTAATTTCGTTTCAAGGTGCAATGTTTCGCGAAAAAATTCGTAATATAGAGAAATTCGTTAAATAGAAGTTCGTAATAGAGAAGTTCCACTGTATGTATATATAAAGCAGTACAAGTTTAAAAGTAAATTATCCAATTTAGACATATGTGTATATATCAATAGCTCGTAAAAACTTAAAAACTATTGACACGTGGTCGTTGTCTGATAAAATCTGACTGAGTGTATAAGGCCCCTGCTCCAGGCTGATAACAGAACATGTCATTACATTTATACACCCAATACACTACAAATGGCCAGTTTTTGCATAAGCTTCACCACAAGATGTACAATAGTGGCTAATGGGGGAACCCTGGGGTCTGCAACATCAACACATGAATATAAAATATACGTGAAAATAGTAAATTCCAATCTCCATTAACCAACTCATTTTATTTACATTGAAAAAATTTCAGTGATGACTGTTAAAGAATGAATTAGTACAGCAAAACTTTTATAACAATTTATTTATATACGTTAACATGACTAAAGAAAGAAATTACTGATTTGGTCACTGAATGCACTCATTGGCCCAATCAGTAATTTCAATCAATGTATCTTCGTTCTCTTTCTCACACTTGATAGCAAGTAGCAAATATTATTTGATATACCAACCTCCATATAATAAAAAACAAAGAATAATGTCTCCGTCGAGAGTCGCTGGAAGAACTCCACAGAGTCACAATGTGGTAAACTTGAAGGATAATAAGATGGTACTGGGCAAGGATTCCGAGGAAGGTAATGCCTATAAAATACGAAGGGATGGCACAGATATCATACCTTCTTATTTTAATGCTTATTAAAATCAGTTAAACTTATGACATTAACCATTATCTTATTTTAAAATATATTAATATTTCTAAATTATCAGTTTATGGAACTTTTTTTTTTTTTTTCCCTTAAACAAAATCAGAGCAGCTCAAACAGGGGATTTCTGACCATTATTTGATTGGGTGGAAATATATTGGAAACCCTGCTGAAATTTGCTTACCTTTTTCAGGTAATTTTATTTCTTCATATAATGTACACATAAAAAAAACGAAAAAAAAAAAAAAAACTTTAGTATCCACACGTTTTGATTAACACTGTAGTCTTTTTATGAATGCAAGCATTGCATTTATTCCAGGTTTATCATTCAATAAATGTTTTGGATAGAAGTAGACCGGGGTGGCTACATTGACATAAATGTAACTTGCCTATCTCTGTTGTAAACAGGGCAATTTACTATTACATGGACTGTGAGTTGGCTGTGGCAGTTATGATAGAGAAGTGGATCTGTGCCAGTAAGGAGATAAAAATGAGTAAGATTTGCCTGACCTATTCATAGTCATGCAAGGTTGACTTCTCTTTTCGATTCATTCTAAACCTGGATGACCAAGACAGAATGAAAATTAGATTTAATTTGTAGAAATTTGTTGCCTTCTTGATTTTATTATGTATTACCACCATTACAAGGCTTTTATAGTTTGCGAAATGAACTTTAAAAGAAGTATATATCAACTGGATTCACCGACAGCAGCTTCCCCCAATCTTAAAGAAATAAATCACATACTAAGAGAGAGAGAAGCCCCAGTGAAGAATTCAGGAAGTAGCCTCACTATTTTATAAAGGTGAAGTATTATAGTTTTCTAGTAGGGATTAAAGGCATATATACTAACTGTCTAATTATGGATGGATATGCAGATAGCAAAAGGAAGTCAAATATATCTCCAAGTTGGGTGAGTGGGTTGAATTTTTTAAATTTCATATATTTCCTTGGTGTGGGATTTTGGTTGTTTACAACTCACAGAAGGCCCTGCCTTCATTAGATGGTGTTCTGCTCTAGATATGGCAGCCTGGCCCTATGACTTTACTTTCTGCAAACTCCCTTGTCTGCTGCCTTCTGTGGCAACCATAGCAGCCCCTCTTGCCAAACCTGGTGGATGTCTTCAACTCTATCCAACCTGTATAACTCTTATTCCCTTCTCCTCCCCTCCCCTTCCAATAAAAATCTTTACACTTTTTTTTTTGGGTGGGGAGTCTCCCACCCTCCCATGGAGGCTCATGGTGACCATGGGGTTCACCCAGAAAAAGACTTTCTATGCAATTCCTACTTTCCTGGCCCAGCTGTACTGTACAGGTAAATGGGACTGTGGTGTTCCATGGGGTTCCTGGATAAAGAGGCAAGATGAACAGCACACCAACACAACCCACACTAACCCATACTCTATGACCTTTACAGAGTTTATTTATGACACAGAGTTACATTATATAGTTACACCATATTACATATTTTTTTTTTTACATGGTTAAACTGCATGTACACTCAAGATCATGGGTAGGTACATTGTCCAACAGCAAGAGAGCTGCTAATGGAAGCTTGTTCCTGATCAAGTTTTACCACAGGGGCTCACATCTGGTGAGTATGGGCTTGGCACATCCAGGGTCCTGAGCTGGATATCATCATTCTTTTTCTTTCTTGGTGATTCCCTTCAATCTCTCTCTCTCTCTCTGGGTAACTCAGAATTTTTTTTTTTTCTGGGCTGGTGAAGCAAAAGTCTCAGGCTTCCTTGCACCCTATGGCTAATAATAATAATAATAATAATAATAATAAAGTAGGTCCAATTCTGAAAACAAGCCTTGCAACTTGGGCATTTGGTCTGACTTCAAATAGAAGCCCAGATAAGTCCCAATAATAACATATTTGCCACTGTCTAAATGTGAGTGAACTTGTTCAATGTTCCATAATTTTCAGTTTTGCTTGTGTAAATCATAAGAAATCTTAAAATTTTAGAAGTTTATTCATGTACATAAACTAACATTCATCATCATCATCATTCTACTCTTCCATTTGGCACGGGTTGAGTCCCTATTTAGATATCGTCCTCCATTGTTGTCGACCTCTTGAATCATTTGTTGATAACTCTGAAAGTCTGTGTTTTCCTTTAGGCATTGGAGTCATTCTCTTTTGGGTCTTCCTGGTGGTCTCTTATCTCCAATTCTTCCCATAACTACTATGTTAGACAGCCTGTGTTGTTTCATCTGGTTCACATGTCCAAACCACTGAAGTTGTTTTTTGTAGATCTGCTCTATTATTCTGCGTTCAAAATTTAGATTTTTCCCTACTTGTTCATTAGTTTTATGTTCTCTCCAATTTGTTTTATTGATTTTTCCTTAGACATCTCATTTGAAATGACATTATTTTTTTGCCTTTCTTTCTTACTTATTCTCCAATTCTCTGATCCATAAGTTGCTGTGGGTATAATGACAGTTTCATATAGTTTAATTTTCAGACTATTTCAGATTTTATTGCACTTCAATATGTTTTTGAGTTTGTTCATGTTTGTCCATTCGGTGTTCAGTCTGTGATTAATTCGGTCAATATTACTTAAGTTTCCAGTTATTAGAGAGCCCAGGTATACAAATTTTTGTACTTGTTCTATTTGTTGATTTTGGATGTTTATGTCTTCTATGTTTTTCCGATTTGCATTACTTTGGTTTTATTTATATTAATTCCATAAATGTTGCTTGCTTTATTGATGTTTGTTAATATTTCTTTTAGTTGTTCTTTGGTTTCTGTTAAAACCACAATATCATCTGCATATTTTATGTGGTTTATATTTTTTTTCATTTATTATTGTGCCTCTTTTTTCTTCAATTGATTTCATTAGTTCTAGGTAGATATTAAATATATATGGAGATAAAGGGTATCCCTGCATGACTCCTTTCTTTATTTCAAATTTCTCTGTTTTAAGGTTGTTGAATTTTACTACTGCTCTTGTATTTTTGTAGAAATGGTTTATAAACATGATTATTTCATGATCAAGTGGGATTTTTTGTAGTTGCTTCATTAAATTTTCTCTGTTTACAGAGTCAAATACCTGCTTGAAATCGATGAAGCACAGATAAAGAGGTTTCTTCTTATTCCAATATTTTTCTGCAATGATGTTTAGTGTGAATATTTGGTCTATTGTTGATTTGTTTTTTCCTAAATCCTGCTCTTCCCCTATTGCTTCTTCATATGTTTTAAGTATCCTATTTTGTAAGAACTTTAAATATTTTATATATATATATATGGTTTATATATATATATATATATATATATATATATATATATTGATTTTTCCTTAGACATTTCATTTGAAATGACATTATTTTTTTGCCTTTCTTTATGGGTCTATAATTCTGCCAATTTTCTTTATCTCCTATTTTGTGTATAGGTACTATTATTCCACTTTTCCAGTCTTCTGGTATATCACCTGTAAATAAAATTAGATTAAACAATTGTGCGAGGTGTTTTAACATTGCATCGCCTCCGAATTTCCGTAGTTCTGTTTGGATACCCATTATTTCTGGGTGGCTTGTCATTCCTCATTTGGCTAATTGCTTTCTGAACTTCTTTTGTTATTGAGGGTGCTTTTATATCTCTTCTATTATCTAAGGCAAGAGCATTTTTCCCTTCCCCTTTGAACAGGGTTTGGTAATATTCTTTCCATATTTTTTAAATTTCTTGCGTGTTCCTGTTTTTACATTGTTTTTATTTTTCATCGTCAGTGTTTTCGGGATGTATATTTTAGAGAGTTCCTTTATAACCCAGTAAGTTGTTTTAGAGTCGTAACATTTATTTGCCTCTTCGCACTGCTTTGCTTTGTCTTCCAACGATTTCCTTTTAGCAGCTTTACATAGGTTGTCTATTTTGTTTTTTAGGGTTTTATATTTTTCCATTTTTTCTTGACTATTTTCTTTGTTTAGGAGGTTTTTCACTTGTCTTTTTTCTGTCCATACATCTAAAATTTCTGCTGTAATCAAGGATTATTTGGTTTTGGTTTTCTTCCCAAGATTTCTAAGGCTGCATCTTTAGTCATTTGTTTAGTTTATATCTTTTGATTTTTCTTCTAGTGAAAATTTTCTTATGGGAAATTTTCCCATAAATTTCCTTTATCGTGTGTTCTTCAAATCGTAATATATTTAATGTTGCTCTATTGTTCTTTGGCTTCGTATTTTTAAATTTCCATTTAATTGTTGCTGCTAGCAGTTCATGGTCGGTGTCAAAATCTGTACTTCTAAGAGTTTTCACATTTTGAATGGATGATTTCCAGTTGTTATTTATTAAAATGTAATTGATACAGTTTTTGTATTTCCATCCGGTGATGTCCATGTATACTTATGTTGAGATCTGTGTTAGAACAGTGTGTTGGTGATGAATAGTTTATTTTCTTTGCAGAAGTTCAAGAGTTCTTCTATGTCACTGAAATCTGTTGAAAAGCCTCCAACTTTTGCGTTAAGGTCTCCCATTATTATTAAAATATCTTTTTTGTTTGTGTTATCTATGGTTTCTTGTAGGTCTGAATAGAAGGCAGCTGTCTCTGTATCATCATGTGAGGAGTCTGGGGCATATATCTGGATTACTTTTTATGAAGATTCCTTTTTCGTTACCTTTAATTCTTAAACATCATTCTTGAGCTGTGTGGGTGAATTTCTATTATGGAATTTAATATGTTGTTTTGAAGGAGTTGCTTTCATAGTTGCTTTACTATGAAAGCAACTCCTTCTCTATGTGGTCTGTTGTCTTTTCTTCCAGAGTAAAACATTCTTCCTTCTGTCATATCCAGTGTGTCTCTGATATCTCATTTGATCCTTTTCAATTCTTCTTCTACCAATTTTATTTTCCTGGGCTTGTTTAGCATTATCTAACTAACATTACTGCAAGAAAAACACAAATAACACTTTGTACCAAAACAGAGTAGTTATTAATTCCGTGTGCCTTTACATTTACAGCACATAACTCCTTGTGCCATTTTACATTTATATGCATAAATACAGTGAATGTGTTAACCTGCTGCTGCTAATGATACTTAAGAACCCTGGGTATGTCAGAAAGACAGACCAACATGGGCTTCAGTTTGAGATTAAATGAAGCACTGGCACCTATAACAAAGTTAGCCTGGCTTTGATGGAAATGAAATAGCATCTTCTTCCTGGGAATTATAAAAACGTTAAACATTGCTATTAGGCAGATTCGTCTAAAAGAGAAGTCTCATCACTATTAAACACTTTGTGAAAGACAGCCCTCCACTTTAATCAAATACATACTACTAATACCACATACTACAGATACATACTTAAAATTTGCCAATCTCCTCCCCATCTGCAGATTCTTCCTTGCTAAATCACATTGTGAATTCCCATGATTGTCTTCACAAGAGGGTTTACTAAAATCATCATATGTCTGGTCTGTTGCAAACAAAACTGGCACTAACAGACACACCTTGCATTTGTTTCTTCATTATCTACAGCACAGTTTTTCTTCTCTACAATTAATTCACTGCCTTTCATCACTGATTATGAACTATCAGCTACTCAAACAGCTTGATTTTGTCCTTATTCTTAGTGCCATGGTAGATAGAGTAAAACAAGCCAGAACATACTCCAAAGTTTGTTTTATTATCCTTGTCATGCTTTTCACTTTTAGAGACATGTTTCATGATTTATTCTGAAAGTATTTATTTCAATGTCATCAAATGGCAACAAACAACAAAAACCAATGTCCTGAAGCTCACGAACGGGCATCACTGATTGGTCGAGGGCTGCTCAGACCAGTCCGCAGCCAATCAGTGATGCCCATTCATAAGCTTTAGGACATTGTCATGTAATGCTGAAATTGGCCAAATCTGACTGATATGTACCTGTCATAAGGGTCAAGATGCATAGTTACTGTCATTATCAGATCACATGGAGATTATGGGCGGCCATCTAATAAGCAAAACCACAGCATGCAGTTATACACATGTTCCAATATATCAAAACCAAGAATTTCTCCTGGTCCAATTTGATTTAAATCTACAATAACTCAACAAATTGCTAGACTCAATGCTGACAACATCTTGTACTCTCTGAGATTATATGAAAACACACAGGGGAACAAAATTTTAATTGAAATGTTTGCAGAACAGATATGTAGAAATTTGACATATCATATTTTTGTTTATATACATTCAGACATGTCAGAATGTATATAAAGAAAAGCAGTAAATACCAATAAGAATATTAGCATTAGCATTAGTAGAGGCATTTGATGCAAGAAAGCAAGCTTATGCAGCATCAGCCAAAAAAAAAAAAAAAAAAAACCCCACTTCCACTTCACCCCTCTGTTCGTTCAAAATACCTGTCCAGCTGAGCCTTAAACTTATTTAGGCTATCAACCTCCACCACAAGGGATGGAAGTCTGTTCCACCAACCAACCACCCGCTGGCTAAAGGCAAATTTCTGCACGTCTATCTTACATCTGCCTTTCCTCAATTTGAATTTATGCCCTCTCAGATGATCTTTCTGAGCTAGAGGAGAGTAACTGATTGCTAGAACAAACTATCATTTGTTCAGTGTTATGAAATGTGTAGTTTACAATGTTACACCACATGACAGATTTTTAAATGTTTATTGAAGTGAATCACATCAATCTACACTTAATACTTTGGCCATGCTTCAAGGCACAACACAACTCAACTCTGTCAAGAAATGATGAATATTCTTGGGTTAACCCAAGAGTAAGACTGAGAGATACTACGTTCTGCACCTAAGAGTGATATATCCACTCAGCACCTCACATATAGTAGTAGAACAGCTAGTGTTTGTCAGTTCATCAGCATGAAGCCCATGCAATGAGGAAAGTAAAGGACCTGTTGGCATTTGAAACAGGGAACGATTTGCTGGAAGGCAGTTAACAGCATCCTGGCAACAACAACAAGCTATGTGAACTGTTAGCAGACAACGTCATAAAGGTCCAAAGAGGGACACTCAACTAACCAACCTGCTGGGACAGTGTGTTGTATGGTTATGCTTCTTGGAAATGTTTGAAACATTCTTGGAAATATTTGAAACATCTATGCTTAGAAACATTTCTGAGCACACGGTCCAGTGGATGCCTTGGTGGATAGGCATACAGAGTAGGTGACCTGTTCATTAGCCCATGTTGATCAAACATCATCAACATCTTCACTTATAGTGGGCATGGACAGTGGTGTATTTGGGCCAGAACGCACCGGAACAACATTCTGGTACTTTTTCTAAATGTCATAATAGAAAATCATTAAATTTAAACACTAATATTATGAAACAATGGCATAATCAAAGGGGAGGGAGAAATATCTATTTTAACCATTGCTACTAAAAATATATATTAATAGTAATCTTTAAAATTAATAGATTTCTTTAAAAATTTATTTAAAAATAAAAATATAAATTTCGCAATGAAACGTACGTTTCTTACTAAAGTACAATGTGTTAGATAAAGAGATCCGCCGACCGGGCTAGCCGAGTGGGTAAAGTACCTGCCCGGCAACCCAAAGGTCGCGGGTTCGATTCCCGCCTCGGGCTTGGATCAAAGTACTGCAAAAACCTTGGGAGGTGCAATATGGCCACAGAAGCCGATGCGTCAACAACTACCAAATCAAATCAAAATAAAGAGATCCAACGAATTAGATATACTGTGATGTGTGCGAATGCTGCATTTTGATTTGCCATGAGCTGAATGCTAGAACTGGTTCTATGAACCGCAAGTCTGAAGTCTGATTCAGTTACTGTACAGTTGAGTGGTGTTATCATATAGTCTTCTGGAGAACGAGCGTTCTGGTACTATTTTTTTTAGTAATACACCTCTGGGCATGGAACACTACTAGCTGGAAAAGAGGTACCTGGCTTGAAGAATCAAGATTCCAGCTAGATCATTCTGAGAGATGGGTGCATATTTGATGGCAAGCAGATCAATGGTTGCAAACAGAAGGGTTGGACAAAAACAGGACAGCAATGGTAGTTTGGGGGTTGTTTTCATGTACATTACTGGAACCCCTCATTCCCATTGAACAAACATCCTTACCACCAGTCTCTACCTTGGCATTATTTCGGATCAAGTTTTGTCCTATGCATTAAATGTATATCCAGATGGCACTGAACTTTTTCAACAAGACAATGCCCTATGTAACAAGACCCACATTGTGCAGGAATGGTTCAAGGATCATGTCCAAGCATTTCGTGTACTCTCGAGACCAAGCACCAAATTCAACGAACACCAACCACATCAAACATGTGTAGGATACAGTGGAACATGGCGTTTGTCACTCCAAACCAGTGCGAAACACCTTCCATGGTCTTGTGGAGTCGATGCAATGTTGGATGCAAGTGGTTATCATGGTGAAAGACAGCCCAACAAACTATCAAGTAGGCAGTCATGACGTTAGTAGTATCAATTAAAATATTTAATTTAATAACAAAGTAATTAAAAAAATAATTTAATAAAGAAATGTTTGACTCATGAGTGTATAATAGAAAAAAAATTGGAAAAAACATATGACAGATAATGAAATGTGAACAAAAACATTAAAGAAGTGGAGACCCATCGGCAAACAAACTAAAGGAAAGCCAAGAAGATGCCATTTACTTTTCCTTTAATATTTGGAAAAAAAAGTAATTGATTTTTTTAAATTGTGCTTGGTGGGTTTTAATGCTTGACTTTTTTACCAACAGATTGCAATGCTTACTAATTTTATTTTATTTATTCAATAGTAATTAAGAATTAAAAAAAAAAATTTTTTTTTTTTTTACATTAAAATATTAAATAAGGTTAGAATTTTAGAAAATCAATATTAACAAAAAATAGAAGCATGACAATACTAATCTCTCACAAAAAACATTGGTTTGTGAAGGCACTCATTTCACAAAACTTTGGAAATACTCCAACAACAAACTAAGCCAATATTTATAAAATATACTTGGAAATTAATGTTTGAAATGAAAAAAAAAAAAAATAAATAAATAAATAAATAAAAAATAAAATGCTGTTAATTCTGGCTGTATATTATCACCTTTGTAAGCATATCAATTTATAAATTGATAAATTTATTCAATTTATAAGCATATAAATTAAAAGCAAACAACGAAACCTTCCATGACAAGCACATAACACATACTGAACAAGGATTAGGGAGAAACATCCACGCACGTGATTTTGTCACCCCTCTCCCCCACCCACTGAGCGCTGTTTTGACTGGGAAAGATAATTTTAGCCACGCCCATGTTTTTTATGGCAGAAAATGTTCACAACACTTTAAAATTCACATTTTTTTAGTTTCATTTTATATTAAATCAGTGACTGGGAATACAGATACCATGAATAGCGAGGGTTTCTGACATATTTGGCAAAACAAGTGAGAAATTATGAAGGCATGATTGCCAGGATTAGTGGAGAGGATTGGGGCTCAAAAGAAGGACTCTGTAAATCATATACCGTGCAGTGTTCCTACCTGTTATAACCTATGGAGCCGGTGCATGGTTTACCTGTTCGACCATAGTTAGAAACAGGAACAATTTAGAGACAATTCGGAGAACAATACCTCTCACTATCACCACAGCATGTTGCACTGTGAGCACACTGGCACTCTCCCACTTTGTTTGGATGTAGTCAAAAGAGGCTTATATTACAGACTTAAAAAGGGCACACCCACAGAATTTCTGGGTAACACAGAAATGCTGTGGGTATGCCCTTGACACAGACAACACCACCAATGCTGAAAGAAAGAGAATAGCCACAAAGCTCAATGAGCTATGGCAAACAAATTGGGAGCAGGAATCCAGAGGTTCGATTACCAAAAGGTTTCTCCCACAGGTGGCAATGGTTAGTCCAAAGCCATGAAAGTGGTACGCCCCTGGGCGTTCTACAACATTTATATTGGCAGGGCATGGCTCCCTAAAGGCTGACTTAATTTCCTTAGGGCTGACTTCATGATCTAAACTACCTGTAGCAAGAGTGAAGACTGGGCACACGTTCTCCATGAATGTATAATTTATGATATTCCAAGAACACAGTTAATAGCAAAGATGGCCACAGGGGGCAAAAACATCTTTTTATAATAAAAGAAAGCACATATAAAGCTTTTACTAACTTCACTCAAAAGATATTTGAAATGAGAAGAAATATCCAAAGACAGGCAATTCAGCCTTCCCCACAGCCAAACAATGACCGATGACTAAAAATGCCCATGTCTTTCACCAAGCCCAGATAATGACAAAAAATCTGACAGGGTAGCTGTATTCAGCACCCTGAAAGAAAAACCGAACTTGATATATACCCAGATTGAATGCCCCCCACAGGATTACCCTCTCATGTATAGGAACCTGGGGACCATCAACACTTACTAAGTAATTAAGAAGGGGAGGGACATATACAGGCAGCCAGGGAAGCAACTTAGCTGAATAATATTAGTAAGCTTGTTGCAAGGGAATGCAATGTAGAATGAAAGAGTGTAAAAAAACTGAGTGAATGTGCTGGGCACTGAATAAATGTGAGAGTGAAACTGAAATTCTGGTGAAGACAAAGAATGAAGAGTTATTGTGAAAGAGAGTGGGTGATCCAGCATGAAAGCAAAAGGGAGAGAATGAGAGTTTTGGTAAATGGGAGTGGATGAAGGTATGTATATAATGGAAAAAATGCAAATACAATGTTAAATATATAAACTTAGAATATATATATAAACACATTTGAACCTAGCTAGTAATAACAGTGACTTACCCACTGCCACCTCCCTGAGATGCAAGATATGTAGCTAGGACAGCATCCCAACTGTACAGTAACAGTAAGTTGAGGGGCCTGGGGTGGCAGTGGAGAGAAAAAGAAACTGAGTAAATCAATTGAATGCTTGAAGGAATGAAATGAAGCATGTGTGTGAGTGAGAAAGTACCCAACTTTTAATTTTAGTAAGTTAGGTTAATGCTAACCCTTCTATTTTAGCTGTTTTCATATATTTACACTTTAGCTTTAAGATAGAATTTTATACTAGATCTCACTACACACCATTGCATTTCTCACCCTTGTTGGAGAAGGATGATGGATGTGTAGAGAGGAAAAAAAAAAGTGTGAATCTCAATTATGAGTGAATTAAATTGTCTCCCTCCCCCTGGATAGGATTATGGGCTGATGGTCCATTATGACCCCTTCCCACCCAAGTAGACATAATTCCGTGGCTACTTAGCCAGCATGGTGTGGGATGCAGAAACTGGATAGTACTTACCCCAGGCCAGTGTAGGATAACCAAAAATGGTGCTCCAGCATAGGGATCTCCTTCCCCATGAACCTTCACTCCTACCACCTCATGTTTTCTCTCCCCCCCATTTCCACCCCCAACCTGGTCCTGGAAGTCTCCAAGATGCCCCTCCTTCAACAAATTAGTCGCCTTCTCTATTGCCCTCTTTCTATCTTCCACCTCGACCCCTCCCACTTCCTATCCCCCCACTATTACCTTCAAAATTTCACTTTTGATGTGAAAACATCTATGGCAGCATTAGAGTAAAATCAATTGGTAATGAAACTTTTGTATGGTATTGGAAATGATGCAATCGACATCACTTCCTATTAGGGGGCTGTTAGATTTTAAATGATGCTGCTTCCTAAATGGCACTAACAATGCTAATTCAGCACTAATGTTGATTCAGTAGAGTGTGTTTGTTTGTTATTTGGTTTTTAGGAGCATTAGCAACTAAGGCCATATTGCTCCAGAGATATGCAGTGGTCATTCCCTGACCTTTCCGCATCCTCCGTATTTGGTGGTCACGGGCTCGAACCCCGGTCTGATCAAGAAGCGTGTGCTATGCACTGCTGCTCCTGCCCACCTGGCTATAGAGGTGCTTTTGGTACACTAAGCTCAAGCACAGTGTTCACAAAGCACAGTGTTGATTCAGTAGAGTAAGTTGATACTAAGATATGGAAATGACGTCACTTCCTAAATTATGCCAACTCAGTCACTAATGTTGATTACAGTAAGCAGTGGGTATTATGCAAGAATAAAATGCAGACTTTATAAAAACCTGCTTCTCAAGATTATGATCAATATCAATCTTCTAAGTAGTGCAAATAAGTAAGTTTCGATCAAACTGTTTAAAAATTTAAATGGTTTTACTCTAGTGCTGCCATAGATGTTTTCACATAAAATAAAACATCTTTCACACATACAGGGTACATACGTTGCTTTTTTTTTTTTTTTTTTTTTTTACTGGATTCTTCTTGTCTGTAGCCTTGGCTACCACAGGGTTTACATACTCTCTATATGAGAGTGCTTCATACTCTCTACTGCCCAGCTCACCTTCTTGTGATGCTGGACAGTAAACTAGAGATTTTTGTGTGAAAACACAGGCTCCTATGCTAAGAGGCTGAATGAAAAACACAACCAACATAACCCACAAGAACACTCACTAACCTACATAAATCTGGCCTTTACAGAGTTTTGTATTCATCACATTGCTTGATATGGAGTTGGGGGAATCTCTTGAGCCGAATTACAAATAATGCTATACACTGTGTTTAGAACGTAGTGTATAATGCTATACACTACGTTCTAAACAATGCCAGAATTAGGGGTCATAAATTTGAATTACACGGCTGGATGTTTAGATTAGATTGCAGGAAGTTTTCTTTTAGTCAGTGAGTATTTGATATGAGGACCGGTATGAAAGTAATGCCTCCTAATTTTTTTCTTCCAAATGTGGCGCTGCAGATCATTTTGCATGTCACTGAGTGATCACTAGATGTCTCTAGTTCTACCATACTTGAGTGGCATTGTGATTGATCTCGTTCATGCAGCACACAGATAGTTCAAAATGGTGGACGTTACAGGTATACGTATCAAGGAAGGAGTAGTGACTGAAATCCATACGTGTCTCAAAAATGTTTATGGTGACAATACTGTAGATGCGAGACAGTTAGATGTTGGGAAAAACACTTTAAGATCACCACAATCAACTCTGATCGATATGTGGAAATGTTGAAAAAGTTGAAAGCAGACAACTGTAGAGTTTGACTGCACAAAAACCTTAATGAGGTTTGTCTCCATGATAGCACACGACTCCACACTCTCTCATAGCCCGGATCTTGCATCTTCCGGCTATCATCTCTTCGGCCCGCTGAAGGAGGCACTCCATGGAATCCATTTTGTGGACGACGGCCAGCTCAAGCACAAAGTTCACAAAGCCCTCCAGAGTAAGAGTAAGGATTTTTACAGTATTGGAATACAGTGTCTGACTCAGAGATGGCGGAAGTGCATAGAAAACGACAGTGACTTTGTGGAAATAAGAGTTTATTTATTAATGATTGAGGATTAATTGATGTAAAAGGCATAGTTGTAGGAATTAAATTTTTGTGAGGAAAAAAACAGGAGGCATTTCTTTCGTACTGCTCCTCGGCTGGAACAAGTTGCCCTTGCAGGTAGTTGAGGAGGGAAGCATATAATTTGTGTTTTCTTCTCTTTTACCAGTGCAGCAAAAGCCTGTGGCTTCCTTGCACTATATGGCAAATACTATTACTATTATGTTGTATAAGTTGAAAGTGGAAAAGAAATTAATATTAGTTGGGGAAGGATGTTAAATGGCAATTTTCCATAAATTATAATTTTGGTATCGACTACTGTTATACTAACTGAATATTATGGAATGTTCGAACGGGGCACCACGTTGGACAAAAGGAAATCATTGCCCAAGAACTACTTAGGTGCAAGATATCAATCGCGGCATTATCCGAATTAAGGCTCACCGGGTCTGGAACAATGATCATCCAACCACCAGCACCTAACGAAGCAGTTATGCTATTCTACTCTGGTGGTGAGAAACGAGAAGCAGGAGTGGGCTTTATGGTCGATGCTCAGGCCACCAGTAGTGTGATCGCTTTCCAACCAATATCGGACCGCCTGGCAGTCCTTACTGTCAAGGGCACCATCAAGACCCATATTATCTCCGCCTATGCGCCAACTGAGACTAGCCTGGACCCGACCAAGAATGACTTCTACAACCAGCTCCAACATACGCTGGATTCAATTCCACAGACAGAAGTGATCATCCTCGCAGGGGACTTTAATGCCCACATTGGTGTGGACAGATCTGGTTGGGAAACAACAATGGGCAAGTTTGGCCATGGGAAGATCAATGACAACGGACTACGTTTGTTGTCCTTTGCCGCATCTAACAACCTGATCATTGGAAACAGCCATTTCCAGCACCCTCAAAAACATCAACTTACATGGCGAAATCCATCTGGCAAGGACTCAGCAATCCTGGACTACATTTTGATCAATGCCAAATTTCGCTCATCACTCATGGACGTTCGTGCCATGAGGGGACCTGATTGTGGATCTGATCACTACCTCATCCGGGCTAAGGTGCATCTCAAATTACGGCATGCAAAAAGATCATCTCGGTCAGCCAAGCTGGACTGGAGGCAGCTAATGAATGCTGCCAATAAACAGGCATATCAGATCGCCCTATCCAACCGCTTCGAGATGCTGGCCGTGCCCGAGGATATAAATGAAGAAGAAAAGCAGATCTCTGATGCCATCCTGGAATGTGCCAAGCCCCTATGTCCACCTATCCGACGTCGAACGCAACCATGGATATCAGACAAGTGCCTCGACCTCGTGGACAAACGGAAACAGGCAAAGTTGGTCGACTTTGAACGGTACCGGCAGCTAAACCGAGAAGTCCGACAAAGAATGACAGCAGAAAGAGAAGCATACTGGAACCAAGTGGCAGACGATCTTGAAGTGGCGGCATCCAAGAACGAGTACCGCACTCTATACCGCACCCTCAGATGTCTGAGTGGAAAGACCAAATTGACTAGTGACAACATCAAGAATGCTGATGGGACCTTCGTGCGATCACCATCCGAACGCCTGCAACGGTGGAGTGAATTCTTCAAAGCTTTGTATAATCACGACCCACCTCAGGGACCGCCAGCAACAGCACTCTCGATCGACCCCCCTGAGGTCTCCATGGTCGATGTTGAGCCTACAGTAGAAGAAGTGAAAGCAGCCATACAATCCCTGAAGAATGGCAGGGCACCAGGAGTGGACCAAGTCACCACAGAAGCGATCAAAGCCGGGGGAGATGTACTGCTTCGCCGACTACACTCACTCCTCAAAACCATCTGGTGCACTGAACAAATTCCGCTAACATGGAGGAAAGCCATTATCGTACCGATTCACAAGAAAGGTGATAACCGGGACTGCAAGAACTACCGTGGCATCAGTCTCCTTTCCATCATCGGAAAGGTCTTTATGAAGATCATCCAGTCAAGACTGCAAAAACATCGCGAGCAAACCAGTCGAGAAGAACAGGCAGGATTTAGACCCGGGCGAGGATGCTGTGATCAAATCTTTGCCATTCGTCAGCTGATGGAGGAGAGGATCCGGTGTGGACAGCGAACAGTCATTGTTTTCATTGACTTTAAGTCTGCTTTCGACTGTGTCCACCGGCCTGCCTTATGGAAACTACTAGAGGTTGAACATGTACCTTGAAAAGTCATCACACTCCTCCAAACTGCATACAACGGTTTAACCAGCCAGGTGCGCATCCAGAACGATTTATCTGAGGAATTTACCATCCAAACTGGAGTCCGCCAAGGGGATGTAGCCTCCCCGTTGCTTTTCAACATCGTGGTCGACGCCATTATGAGGCAAGCATTCAGAAACAGACAGGGCATACAATATGACAAGGATCACTATGTGACTGACCTGATGTTTGCTGATGATAGTGCTATCCTTGCCGGTAACGACGCTGAAGCCACGGACATCCTCTACGACATTGCCCGCATTGCCCGGCCATACGGTTTGAAGATCAATGCTGATAAGACAAAGGCCCTGACAACAGATGGGTCGCAAGCCACCATCTATCTCGAAGGCGTCCAGATCGAGCAAGTGCAGGACTTTAAATACCTTGGGTCGCTGGTCCAGGAGAAGAAAGTTGCATCCACCATGGAAATCCACAGCAGAATTGGACAGGCGGCCACTGCGTTCGCCTCGCTCAAATGGTGTCTGTGGAAGAGGACCAACATTTCCACAAAGACTAAAATCCGACTCTTCCGGACTTTGATCCTGCCCATTCTTCTTTACGGATCGGAAACATGGATTTGTCTCAAGTTAGATTTGAACAAACTTGAGGTATTCCAAATGCGATGCCTGCGGCAGATCTTGGGCATCTCTCTTCGCGACCGCATCACTAATGATACCATCCGTGCCAGATGCCAACAGCAACCAACCATTGCCGACCAAATCCAGAAGCGAAGGCTTAGATGGTTTGGCCACGTATGTAGAATGGGCACGAATAGAATACCATCCACACTCCTTTGGAGACAACGACCCACCCAATGGAGCATCCAACGGACCGCGCCTAGGAAAACGTGGGCCAAGCAAGTGGAAAATGACTTGAAGAGCCGACGTCTCGACCTTAACCAGGCTAGGACTGACGCCATGGATCGTAAGGTATGGAAGAACATCACAGAGCAAGTCCGAAACCCTGCGGCACCTACAGCAGCATACTGGTTGCGTGGCCAACCGCCTCCCCCAGCTGCCAGCTAAGGACCGAAGAAGAAGAAGAAGAAGTTCCTATACAGTAAGGTGATGCTTTGGTGTGATGCTTGCCAGCCCACAGCTTGCAGAGTTTCTCGATCCCTACTGTACATTCTCAGAATGCACTGTAAGACTTTATTCACAATCTATATGTCTGTTGAAGCTAACTTTCATCTCAACAGCTTTGTGAATAAATGAAACTCATTACTGGTTTGAAGAAAACCCTTGCCAATCCACCAGCACCTGCTGCACAGAGAATGGGAAACAGAGTGGCATGGAGAACAATTTCATCTCATGGCATTATCAGTCCATGTTTTTTGAAGATGATGATGGAAATGTAAACTGTGTCATCAACTCGCTATTCTAACATGATTGCAACTTTTTTGACTGAGCTAACTACTAGGTTTCCTCGAGTTAATGATGCCAGCTGGTTTCAACAAGATGGCATGACATTTCATGCCATCAGGGTGTCAGCAAACAATGTATGACTGCTTTTTTCATAATCACATCAACTAAAGGAATGGTGACACTCCATTAAAGAATTTATGAAGCAACTATTGGAATCCGCTGTGCCTCATCATGGAAAACATGCATGAAAAATTAGAAGAATGCCAGTATAGAGATAGAGGTCACCTCAAGGATATCTTCAAAAAATAAACAGCATGCTATGTACTTTAAGGTGTTATATTTATAATTTGGCAACTGGAAATATTTTATTTAATTACTGAGCTTTTAAAATCAGTCATTTCCCTCCCTCACCCTGCACTTTCATAAAACAATATCTTCCAGATAAAATGAGCATCAATAAAAGATAATCTTTTATAGCAGTTTTTGAAAACTATACCCATTCCAGTAGAACAGGGTAATGCTAGAAATTCTCCAGAAATCTAATATCCATAAAAAAATTTAATATGATCACATGGATTGTCAGTTTTCTTCAGTATTGCTATGTATAATAGGTGGTTAGCATTGCCATACAGTGGCTAGCTTAACTGCAAGCATCAGCATGGAGAAACTGATGAATTAATAGAAAAAGGGCTACATAATGGCCACGACTATCATATGAAATCTGTGGTTTATTCTATGCATATTACAGGAGAAACTGTGAAATTGCATTTTGGAATCTGCTGGAATATAATGCTGTCAGAACACTTAAGCCAGGTGGAAAATTTATTTTTAGCAACACACAGATATATCTCAAAGAAAATGCATTGCATGAGTAGACACTCATCATTTTATGGTGCAGCAAAAAAGAAACTCTAATTTATTTATTTATTTTTTATGGCCAAACCTCTTCAAATCAAAAAAATTAATGATGCAGATTAAAAACACAATACTAAAACTAAATACGAATACTAAAACTGATACTGATGTCACTCTCATATATATATATATATATATATATATATAGGGTGTTTCAAAATTGCTATGGAACAAAAGTAGAATCATATTCTTGATCTAAAAATAAGAAAATAAAATTTAACATTATAAACACATCTCATGAATACAAATTCTATGATATACGGTAGTCAAATTATAAAACCACACAAACAGCAAATAATTATCATTTAAATCTATGTCAAGAAACTGTGTAAAATGGCTTTAAACTGGTATGATTCATGTTGTTCTACTAGATGAATCATACCATTTACTCAGATTCAAGTAATCAGTATAGCAGAGTACATATTAATATCTATCTGTTACTTAAGGTTTCAGATCCCAAAAAGATTGCCTCACTGTTTGGTATCTGTGAAACTGATATTATGGGAAACACTACAAATCTGTTTACTTTTTGCAGATATGATTTAAAATTACGATGAATTTTATGAATTTCTTAAGAATTCCATAGCTGCCGTTCACAAATATCCAACTTGAGTAGAGAATCGTAAAACATTTTCTGCTGTGAAGAGATGACTTACAGAAATAGGGTACACTGAAACCATTACAAACAAGTGATGGTAGAGGGAGATTAACAAACTGCAAATGTTGAAGAGCAAATTACACAAAAACCAACTGTATCCATTTCCCACTATGCCTATATAAGGACAGTTTAGACAAGATATAAATAAATGCAGAAACTTTTGACAGTGACTAATTTTTCAATGTCCACTTGATCTTCAATTTCTCAGCCATGCTCTGGTTATAGATGAAACAGGTTTTTTCTAGAAATGAAATTCTCAACTCTTGAAACACTTATTCCTGAGTCAAATAAAACTTACATGCAGTTGTCAGTATTCATTGTCAACATATCTTCCCCTGATGTTTGGTGTGACATTCTTCAAAACAATCTTATTAGTTCATATTTTTTACCTGTGGAACAATCTTTGGGGAACACTGAAAGACATACAGTGAAACTTCTCCTAATGGACATTTTCAAATTCCCCAACTCTCCTCTATTGGTTTTAACGTGTTTTCAGCTTCTGTCTAGCGGACATTCTCTGTAACGGACACGGACAGGCAATCTGCACTGTTTCATTTAGATTAGCACTTAATTTGATCTCCCCATAACGGACAGTGGGCGAGCTCACGGCCCTTTTCTAGGAACGTTTCTTCAAAGTATTGCCTCAATCGTGTGTTTATTTTCTATTTCCGATTCTCTGAATTTTATCAAGGTTTACGTCGCGGTTCTAAACCCTTTTTCAAGAATTTTAAGGCATGTATAAAACTTCTGATGAATTCAGTGTGTGCAGGGGGGGGGGGGGTAGAAAATTTTGTCGGCCTTTCGTCTTTTGAGTTTCAGTTTTCAGTTTTGTTCAGTGTCGTGTGAAGTGCCCAATGTCTTCTCGTAAACATTTAACTTTAAAAGATAAAGTCGAACTCATTAATGCATATGATCGGCAAAAAAATAGTGTTTTCAATCTCGCTGCAAAATTCAAAATCGGGAAGACGCAGGTAAGCGACATCCTAAAGAAAAAAAAATGAACTGCTCGAACAATTTTGGCAACATGTAAATGATCAGGTTCAAAAATCATTCCCGAAAACTGTTGGATTTCAAATTGACAATGTTACGTATGAGTGGTTTTGTTGTGCACGTGCTAAAAAAAATTCCCATTAATGGGCCTATTATTAGGGAAAAGGCTTTGGAGGTTGCGAAATCTATGGGAGTAAATGAGTTCAAAGCTTCTGTGGAATGGGCTAGACAAGTTAAAAACTTGGCATAAAATTTCTTGGAAAACCGTAAGTGGTGAAGGTGGATCTGTTGATACTGGGGTTGTAACAGAGTCGACCGTCAAATTGGAAGATTTATGTCGTGATTTTGAAGCTAACGATATTTACAACTGTGACGAAACAGGGTTGTTTTTTAAAGCTCTTCCTGAAAAAACAATGAGTCTAAAAAACGAAAAGTGCCAGGGCGGAAAAATTTCTAAGGAACGCTTGACTGTACTATTGTGTACAAATATGCTGGGAGACTTTGAACAACCTCTTGTTATAGGAAAACCATAAAATCCTCGTTGTTTCAAGGTCATAAAGTTGAATCTTTTGAATGTTGACTGGAACTCTAATAAAAAAGCGTGGATGACATGAGATATCATGAGCGAATGGATAAGTCACTTAAACCAAAACATGATTCGTCAAAACAGAAAAATTATTCTTTTCATGGATAATGCTGCATCTCACCCGCACATTGAATTGTCCAACATTCAAATCGTTTTTCTGCCACCAAAAACATCTGCAGTGTCAGCCCTTGGATCAAGGGATAATAAAAAAATTTAAACTTCACTACAGAAAACGTGTTTTAAGACATCTGATTTTAAACATGAACAATGTAACACGTGCGAGTGACCTTGCAAAGAAACTCAGCATCCTAGATGCGATTCAATGGATTTCCTCTTCAGTAAACGCAATTAGAAAACAAACTGTCGTGAACTGTTTTGTAAAGTCTGGCTTCTCAAACGCAAAAATTTAAGTTTTGAACAGCAATGTGGAGCACCAAGAAGAACAAGAACTTCAACATCTATTCACAATGTCTATTGATAATATAGACTCGAACCTCACTACAGAAGATGGAGCTCTAGATATCAACGACATTATCATCGATATTTTTCAAGAAGTTCCTCATGAGGATGAAGAAATGGAAGGAGGTCACTCTGTCGAAGAACATATCAACGATGAACCACCGATGAAAATAGAAGCGCTCATACAAATCAATCGTTTAAAAATGTTTTTTGCCGCTGAAGAAGATACTGAAGGACTTACGATGGTTTCTTCACTCCAAACAAATGTTGAAAACAAAATTATCAGCCGGAAGAAGGTGCAGAAGAAAATAAGTGATTACTGTATGTATTTTTCTTAAGATAAAGTCATAATATGCATAGCACAATTGTATGTATATTATTTACAAAAATATTGTGCAAAATCTGTATATAATTTAATTTAATTTTACATTAAACGTTTTTTCTTTATCTCTTGTGTAGTAATTGTATATTATTAACAAAAATATTGTTCAAAATCTGTATATATTTTAATTTAATTTTACATTAAATGTTTAACGATTTTTCTTTCTTTCTTTTTTTCCCCCCCCTCAGACTTCTTGTTAGCGGACACTTCTCTCTAACGGACAAATTTTCGTTTTCCATGGCTGTCCGTTAAAGGGAAGTTTCACTGTATTTTGAAAATCAGCGGTGGATATGATTATGCACAATGATACACAAGCCCAATCTTCTCATGATGTTTCCGACTTTTTAAATATGGAGTACAATAACTGATGGATTGGTCAAAATGACCATATACAATGACCAACAGGGTTACCTGACTTCACACCCTCAGATTACTTTGTGTGGGGTCACATGAAATCCATGGTTTATACTATGCATATCATCATACAAGGCAAACTGAGAACTCACATTTTGGAATCTACTTAATGGAGGTCACTTTGAACAGCTATTTTAGATTATAATTAATATTTGATATTCAAGTATAGTAGAGAGTCCATCATAGATGATCCATGTCCGGCAAGACCCGTGAGTGACCACTCCAGAAATGTGCCAAGCTTTTCCCCTTGTGCGATATGACAGATGTTTAAAAATGTCCCAAACCTTTAGGAAATGTGACATATCCAAGAGAGCAGTTATAATCATCCTCCATGAACATTTGGAGGATGACTAAGGTCAGTGTAATGTAGGTCCCCAGATTTCTGACTCCTGTGCAGAAGCAATTCAGCAATTGAGAGAATTTAGAGCTTTATGGAAGGGATCCTGAAACTTTCATCTCCAGAACTGTTACAAGCGATGAAACATGGGTTCGTCACTGGGATCCCGAGACCAAGCAAGAATCAATGCAATGGAAGCATGAGTTCTCCCTGACCCAAAAAAATTTGGACACAACCTACAGCTGGCAAGATTACTGCCACTATTTTTTTTGGGATACTGAGGGAATTTTGTACATTCACTACATGGAACACAAGCAGACAGTTACTGGGGAGTCATGCATCTATACTGCACAACCTAAGGGTTGTCATAAAAGAAAAATGCTACAGGAAACTTTCCAATGCATAGTTACATGTTGCTGCTTCTTTGAGAGACTGACTTTACAGAACTTACCCATCCACCCTTCTGGATCTGAACTCCAGTGACTATTTTCTCTTTCGACACATCAAGAAAAACTTTAATGGACACTGTTTAGCTGATGATAATGAACTGAAGTCTGCTGTTTCTGTGTTCTTTGATGGACAAGAAAAAGAATTTTATTTGTGTGGTATTTACTCATTGCCAACAAAATGTAACAAGTTTACCGAAGTTCAGGGGAGTTACAGTGAAAAATAAAACCAGGTTTTTGCCTTTATCTCATTTCCTTTAGAGAAACTACAGATGACTGCAATATTTTCAATAAAGTTTATAATCTGATGGACAAAAAATTCTTACACAGAAACGGTCTAACTGATCTTACTATAACAAATATCCTAATTAATACCTATTTTGAAGGCATACTATGCAAGCTCAATGAGCAAGAGTCTATTTCACTGTTTTAGTGGATATAGAAACTAAGTAATGATTTATTGTTTTTTGTAAATCATTTCATGTTTTCTACTTGGAAATAAGTCTGATAACTACATGGCTTCTGATATATATTTTTCTCTGCATTTTAGAATACAGTTTTACTTAAAGAATTTTAAAACTAGCACTCCTTTTGAGCACGAATGTTTAATTTTGTTTTTCAATTAAAGTATGTATGCATACATTCAATTACATAAACATAATTGAAAAAATATTAGAAGGTAGATAAGTATGTGCCTATTTTCCCAGAGTGTTTTTTTTTCTTTCTAATTCCATGCTGCCAAATAGAGAGAGTGCAACTGTCTCTTAGGACTGGATCAATTTAAGGAAAACCACAAGAAACAAATCAAAAAGCTTTTAATAAATTTCAAAGTAATTGCCTTGAGCAAATAGGCTTATACAGTGTATATATATATATACACTGCAAATTTTCATTTCGAAATTTTGTAATATGAAATCTTATTGCAATAAAACCTTACTACCACTGTTTTATGGTTGGCGAAAAATCAACCGTTTTCGTGAGTCGCATATATTTTTAAAATTTTATTTATTTTTGTAACAGATATGTTTTTACCTCGTAACGTGCATCATTTCAGTTACATACTCTGCTTAAGGAACCACAGCAGGATAAAAAATTAAAAAAAAAAAAAAAAACCAAAATGTAACATTGTCATGCAAAGCTGCTCCCTCTTTTCTATAAACTTAGGCATTACATAATGAATTCTTTTAACTAAACACAAATCTTGTGACTAGTACACTTTACTTGCTTATCTGGTGGAATAAGATCCATTTGAATAATTCCCTTGCTATTAAAGAAAACAATAAATATCACTTTTCTTCATAAAATTGCAAAAAAAATCATAGTGATCAACATCAATTTGAAAGGATGTTGATCATCAGTCCATTCTTTTAATTTGTTTGTGAATTTTATTTGAAGCACCACAATTCATTATCTGTATTGATTGACCTGAGGCAGGAGGGATCGTCATTAACACCTTGAACAAGCTCTGCACAAGTTTGGAGCAACTTTTGTTTAATACTCAAACATTGTGAACCATATGCAGATATCTTCTGTTTACCAAAATCCTCTGTTAGAATTGCATAAAATAGAAGTTGTTCATCCAAAATTTGCAGAGTTATTCAATAATCAAATGCAATCAATGTGCAAAATTTTTAAACCAATTCTGGATCAAAGCGTTGGTAAAAACCTTTAGTATTTGCCATCGTCAAGATCCTCACAGCAACCCCAAAACTTGTAAAACGGTGAAAAAACACATGAGCAAGAAGACAGAGCACCATATATATTCTTGTTCTATTAATTTGTAAGTTTCAGATGCACTTTTGTCCAACTTGAAAGAAAATTTAATTTTTGCACTCCCATCCCTTAACACAATCACAATTCTTTGAACTAAACAATAGCATTAATGCCACTGCATCCAAACAACAACTTATGATATACAAGACAGATTGTAGAGGTAAGTAATTGTCGTCATATGTGCAATCGAACTTAACTGTCAAACTTTGTATATTTCAATGATGTAATAACTATCATCAACGAAGAATCATAATTCATTATGGAGGTAAATAACATATATTAGAATAACCACTCATGCTGTATTAAATGTATTAAATTTAATGCAATCAGCTTTACTAAAATACAATTTTCAATTAAAGTGACATCAAACTCTGAATACTGATAAATCAATTTTCTAATAAAACAAACTTTATTACAACTTAACAATTCTTATAAATTTCATTTAAATTAATTTTAAAAATTTCTACCGATTTTATTGGCTTCCTAGGTAACTGAAAGTGAACGTTAGACAATGTAGTTTTTTGTTAATTTATGTAATAAAATTCCCTACAATATTAATGAGGTTAATTAAACAGGGGGAAAAAAATCAGTTTTTCTAAAATACAACATACAAACAATACAGTACAGCTGGAGGTTGTTTTTCAAAATTCACATCTAAATATACAGGGTGAGCATAAAATAACATTTCAATGATGAATTTAAATCCTATTAACATTTATTTATTCCTTTAAAGGAATAAAAATATCGCAACACTGTCTATTGCAAAGTTTCACAGCCTCAATTCAAGTTTTATATGGCCACCTTAATTTTATAAAATAAGTTATACACTTCTCTCCATGTAAATATTGGACAAAAAGTCTGTTTATTAGATCTAAGTAATATTTATGATAGGGGTCTAATGAGATCTTATTCAATAATCTTGCACAATTATGAAAATGTTATGAGCCTGCTTTGAGATTCATTTTCAAGTCAAAGAGAAAATAAGAGACATTCTAATAATATTATGTAATTAATAAAAAAAATCTTTGCTAATTTTCAATTAAACCTGACTAGGAGAAAATACTTATGCAGAAAGTTCAGAAAACACTGACTCCACCTTGACATAAACAGTACTGGTGAAATATCAGCTCATATTGCCTAGCTCTGTAAGAAAGTATATGAGAGATAACAATAAGAAGTAAAGGCTAATGAGCCAAATGTAGTGAGGAGGACCAATGCCAAAACAGCAATGAAACTGTCATATCAACCGCATACACACACACACTGAGCCAATAATTTTAACAGTATTGTCATGCACATTTTAAGCTGCAGTGCAGAAATATTTCTTAAACATTCATTTAAATATTAGTAACTAATCAAGTTTAATTAAAAATCATCAAGATGTTCTACAGAATAAATCTCATTTTTTGCTTTCACATTTGTTCAAAATGTAATTATTGTGCATGATTGTTGATTTAAATTGGACCTCTTTTGTAATTATTACATAGAAACAATGAACAACAACAAAAAATTTTTTGCAATATTTACATGGAAATAGATGTTGAATTTAATTTTAATTTTATAATTCCCATTTCACATAAGAACACCTCATTTTCCATTATTAAGGTAGATAATAGATAAAATTATTCATATAGTTATTAAAAATTCTGAAAAATGTTGGAATGTTTTTTTATTTTTTGGGTGGGGGGGGGGAATCTTTCCAACTGCATATTTCAATTCTAATAAATCAGAAGGCTGGATTTCATAAACAACAGTTTTCCCAGCAGGGCCGCTGGCCCAAAAGTGTTAGGATTTATATGATGGATAAAAAAAAGGCCTCTTAATATCAAATCTCTGTTTAGTGCAATCAATGTACTACATTAAGATCAACCTTGATAAACACCAGTTATATACTTTCAGATACAAGGTGGTGTGCCACCTCATTGGAATATGGTTAGGTTCAATATGCCATGCTCACCTAATTCAAGCAAAATCATGCCTGATAACACATCCTTGTATAACTATATTTCCAGTGACTATAAGAGTTTTGAGTATCCCATTAACTTAAACATTTAAAGAAATTTAAATGTATGCAAGGTTCCCCCCCCCCCCCCTCATATCCTAATGAAAGAAACAGAAGTGGCATTCTGTACAGCTTCATCACAATCCACTAGCTATCAAGTTTGAGTTTTCAACTAATCTTGATAAACAAATGTTAGCAAATCCTTCGAAGTTACTGACTGAATGGATATGATCTTCTATGGATATAGTCCTAATATCTGCTTTAACTATTAAAATTTTTCTGTGGAATATCCAAATGTTGAGAGACAATCCTGGCACTGTCAATTCTAAAACTTGATGCTGCAACAAGTTTATGAACCATTTGAGTTATTTTCTTCCCAAACGGCTCGAAAAATTTGGCATATTTCTTTAGAGGTTGTTTTGGCAAAATGCATAATGCTAGTCTTCACAAGAAGACTCGATGTTATGGTCCCCACCATACAAAATTTTACTTTACCATTCTTCTTCTTTAAGGGACTGCAAGGTAAAAAGAACTTTTTTTCCCTTTTTTTTTTTTTTTGTTTCATTACAAAATGATAACAGTAGCAAGTTCTTCATTTATCAAAATAATTTCAGATTGATTAAATAGTGCATACCGTGCCCTACGTAAATTTGGATTTCATAGATTTCTAGATGATGATTAGCTGATATCAACCTAAATATTTTAAATTCATCATGGTAAATTATTTTATGCTTACCTTGTATACCTTATGGGCATATTATTTCATTAATTTCTGTTTTTCTGAAAAAAAAAAAAAAAAAATAAGGAAAAAAAAAGTTAGTATGATTAGCATTAGCAGAGGCATTGATGCAAGAAAGCAAGCTTATGCAGCATCAGCCAAAAAAAAAAAAAAAAAAAAACTCCCATTTCACCCCTCCATTCGTTCGAAATACCTGTCCAGCTGAGCCTTAAATTTATTTAGGCTATCAACTTCCACAACAAGGGATGGAAGTCTGTTCCACCAACCAACTACCCGCTGGCTGAAGGCAAATTTCCGCACATCTATCCTTATTCTGAGTAAGAGGAAGGATCCCATCAGCATTGAGCATGCTCAAACCATTCAAGGCTTTATACACCTCTATCAGTTCACCTCGCCGGTGCGTAGTCTCCAGACACTATAATAAAACTTAATCCTTTCTTCGTAAAAGTAACCCTTTGTTCCATTCACTAATCTTGTTGCCCTTCTCTGTACTCGTTCCAGCAGCTCTACATTCTTCTTGAAATGAGGCCTCCAAACCTGTATAAAGAACTCAAGGTGTGGCCTGACCATTGCCTTATACAAGGGAATAATCACCTCCTTATCCCTACTAGAAAAAGTCCTGTATATCATTGACAAGACACCATGAACTTCGTTTCTGCCAGCACAATTACCCCCAGGTCCTTTTCATTCTCTATCACTGTCAGTGTAGTACCACAGTTGCTACGTTACTCTAGGGTTACTGTTTCCCATATGTAGTACTTTACATTTATTAACGTTAAAACTTCATTTGCCACCTCTCAGCCCATCTGCTCAACCTTTCCAGATCCTGTTGCAGAAGCATAGCATCAGTAGTGTCCTCAACAACCCTGCCAACCTTTGTATCGTCTGCAAACTTGGACATTAAGCTTGATATACCATCATCAATATCATTTAAAAATACAGAAAACAACAATGGACCCAACACTGAACCCTGAGGGACTCCACTAATAACTTTAGTCCACGATGAGCAGTGTCCATTGATTACCACTCTCTGTCTTCTCCCCCTCAACCATCCCTTTATCCATAGCAGCAATTTGTCTCCAATACCACACTGCTTCAATTTGTGCAGCAGTCTTCCATGTGCAACAGTATCAAAAGCCTTTCTAAGTTCCAAATATATAATATCAAAGTTATTCCCTGCATCCAGTTCTTTTGTGACTGCATCATAGTATCCAATCAAATTGGTCAGGCAAGGCTCTCCCTTAACAAAACCATGCTGTGTCAGAGCTTTAACTGAAGTCTTGTCTAGGTAGAAGGAATTTGTTTTGTAGAGACCGGATACACTTAAACAAAGGTGGGGCAAAGGTTTTTGCCAGTATTATTGAGGATACCTTAAAGGGTCAGGGTAACTGCTAGTTAGGGGGGATGTGGGTAATACTGACACGCGTTTATCTGATAATATTGGTCAAAGTAACTCTTGCACATACCTTAAGAGTTCTTATCTGTTACCCCATCTGGACGTATTATCTAGATGTTCTAGGGGCAGAAACGTTTCACGTGAGCGGGTAGCTAATATTAGGGAAGAGAGCCTAAAAAACTTCAAGGTTGTGTTAGGGTTGTTAAATATACAAGAACAGTAAATCTTAATTGTTTATACAGTAACGTTAGCAGTGTTGTCAATAAAATGAGCGAATTCAAACTGCTGGTTAAAACAAGTAACGCGGACATAATAGGGCTTACAGAGACGTGGTGCCACCCGGAAATTGGGGATGATGAGTTTCAGTACGGCTTGTATAATGTATTTAGGAAGGATCGGTTAGATAGAAGGGGTGGTGGGGTAATGCTTCTTATCAGAAGTAGCCTGAGTGCGACGATAGCTTTCCCGGATTCAGACATTTCACATGCTAGTATAGAGTCTGTATGGTGTGAGATAGTTGGAAACAAAGGTATAATGCGAGTAGGAGTAATCTACAGACCAGGTGATTGTGAAGATTATGACAAAAGCCTCTACATGCAAATGGAATGGGCAAGTAAGCATCAATGCCTTATTATGGGTGATTTCAATTTGCCTCTAATTGATTGGAGTAAATGGGAAGGAAACTCGACATGGGGAACACAATTTTTAAATCAACTAGATGACTGTTATTTGTATCAACATGTCAGGGAAAGTACAAGAGAAAAGAATATCCTAGACCTCATCATCACACATGAATGAGATGACATAACAGTGCTGACAGTAGAGGAACCAGTAGCAGGAAGTGATCACGGAGTTCTACAGTGGATGATGACAAGAGAGGTAGCAGAAGTAAAAGGCAAAGGAATGGGTTTTAATTTCAGAAAAGGAAATCACGATGCCTTAAGGTACTACATGGTCTCTATTAACTGGGTAGATATCGCGCAGAGAATGAACAAATGAATTGTAGTATGCTTTTAAAATATTAATCACAGATGCCTTGAATGCATATATACCATTAAAAAAATACTCCATGAGAAGGGTTCCAAGTTGGATGAATAGTGAAGTTGCCACATTACTTGAGTAGAAAACGGTGGCTTGGAAAGGTTACAGAGCAATAAAAAGTACTGAAGCCTATAACAGCTACAAGGTGATGTGTAATAGAGCCACAGAAAAGGTTCAACAGGCAAAGGTAGTTTATGAGAAATCACTAGCAAACAGAGCAAAGAGGGGGGGATAAAGAATTCTTCACATATATAAATGCCAAGAAGAGCAGGACAAACCAGATCGGACCTTTACGTAAGGGAAAGGGGATAACAATAAATACACCAGCTGCCGTTGCAGATGAACTCAACAGTTATTTTGCATCGATATTTACAAATGAAAAGCCTTTTGTGGCAATGGGAAATTGTGGGAGCGAAGTTAAAAAATATGTAATTAATGATATTGAAATCTCGCAAGATTATTTAATGAAAAAACCTTCGAGCCTAAAGACCAGTAAGGCTCCTGGAGTTGATGGAATATACCCTATAATCTTAAGAGAGGCGGCAAGCGAGTGCATTGAACCATTGAGGCTAATTATGCAAGCATCACTAGACTCTGGGGAGATTCCCTTGGATTGGAAAAGTGCAAATGTATCTCCCATACATAAGGGTGGCTCTAAAAGTGAAGTTGGAAATTATCGACCTGTCAGTCTGACTTCAGTAGTAGGGAAAATCATGGAGGCAATGATCAAGGGTGGAATTCAGGATCATTTGGATCGAATTGAAATTCTCAAGGATACTCAGCATGGTTTTGTAAAGGAAAAATCATGTTTAACAAATCTGATTTGCTATTTCGAAAGGGTCACTCACGAGCTGGATTTAGGGAATAATTTCGACATTGTTTATTTAGATTTCAGCAAAGCTTTTGACTCAGTCCCACATGAGCGGTTGCTTTATAAGCTGGAACAGGTTGGAATCACTGGGAAAATCCTTAGATGAATACAAGGGTGGCTTCAGGGCAGGAGGCAGAGAGTTATGATAAATGGCTATTCCTCAGATTGGGTTGATGTAAGAAGTGGGGTTCCCCAAGGATCAGTATTAGGACCACTGTTGTTTTTAATTTTCATAAACAACATTGATGAAGGGATAGAGGGCGTGATGTCTAAATTTGCAGATGATGTTAAAATTGGTAGAGTAGTTAATGATCACTGTCAAGCTGAGCTTCTTCATAGAGACCTAGATAGACTTCAGGAATGGTCTGAAAAATGGCAGCTGTGCTTTAATCCAACAAAATGTAAGGTATTACACCTGGGAAACAGTAATCTCAAAATAACTTATTCACTTGGTGGACTCAACTAAACCCAGTATTGCAGGAAAGGGACTTGGGTGTTATGATACGGTCAGACATGAAATTCTCTGAGCATTGTAAACAGGTTGCAAGGAAGGCCCATGGTGTCCTATCGATGATGTATCGAACTTTTGCAAGTAGAGATAGGGACGCGATAATCCCATTATATAAGGCTTTTGTTAGACCACACTTGGAATACTGTGTTCAAGTATGCAGACCACACCTAAAGAAAGACATCGAGCTTCTTAAAAGGGTGCAAAGAAGGTAACTCGCCTGGTGAGATCAGCAAAAGGGCATCCTTATGAAGAAAGACTTCGAATATGTGGGTTGCAGAGTTTGGAAACTAGACACCTTAGAGGAGATTTGATTGAGGTGTTTAAGGCTCTGAGAGGCATCAGTAAAATGAATGAAGACAAAATTTTCAAGTTAAGGGGGGAAATGTTTAGATTGGACTGCAGGAAGTTTTATTTTATCCAGCGAGTTATAAATTACTGGATTAAGTTGCCTTCATGGGTGGTAGAGGCCGACAGTTTGGGGAAATTCAAAGGTCATCTGGATAGTACTTTCGGGTATGCGAAGCGCATAGGATGATAGGTTTAATTTCCTTTTTTTTTTATTTTTTTATTATTAATTATTATTATTTAGTTATTTATTTTATTTTATTTTTTTTGTTTTTATCATTGTTTTGTTCAGATTTTTTTTTTTTTTTTTTGTGGCTGGTGCAGCATAAGCCATAGGCTTTCTTGCACCATGCGGCCGTTACTAATACTAATACTAGATGATCCCTGCAGTGCTTCTTTAACCAGTGACTCCATTAATTTTCCTGGAACAGAAGTTAAACTCAGAGGTCTATAATTACTTGTGTCAGCCTTTGATCCTCCTTTGTGAATTGGGGTCACATTTGCACTTCTCTAGTCCAAGGGTTTGCTTACTTCCTTTGCTGTCTCCTTTAATATAACTGGATAGATCCCGTCTACCCTGGGTGCCTTTTTTATGTTTATATTCAACAATTTCTCCTCCTCGACTTTCCTCTCAGTTATTACAAGATCATCCAGCTCACTGTCAGAGTTTAACTCACCTCTGGCATTCCCCTCCCTGAATAAATCCTCATGGGTGAATGTAGATGCAAAATACTCATTTAGTTTGTTAGCGTCCTGAGCAGGATCATCAACAGTAAAACCACCAAGTGGACCAATCTGATTTATCCCTTTCCTTCTAAAGTTTACATAGATAAAGAACTCTTTTCTGTTTTTCTTTGCCTCCTTTGCCAAGGATTTCTCATAATTTGCCTTTGCCTGCCTATCTCCTTTGTGACTTGGTTACAGACCAGCTTATATCTATCATAGGCTTCCATGTCACCCATTAAAATATACTGCTTATATATATCCCATTCTTCTCTGCCATATGCCTCATTAGTTCATCTGACATCCATTTAGGCCTAAACCCTGAACAATATTTCTTAGCTGGTATGTACAGCCTAGTAGCTTCCAAGATAAATTCTTTAAATGCTTCCCATTTTGAATTTACTGTTGGTAACACATCAGTTGGTTCCATATAGAATTTAAATACTGTCTCAGACCATCGTAGTCGCCTTTACGAAAGCAAAAACTCTTCCCTTTACCCCTGATGGTAGTTACTTCTTTGAGTAAATCCACTTCAGCACACTGTGATCACTGCCACCTAGTGGTTCCTTTATCTGCAGATTCTTAATGCATGAAGAATCACTACTGATAATCAGATCAAGAGTATTACTCCAATAAATCCACAAAAGGCAAACAATCATCCAATAAATCCACAAAAGTCTTACTAGTGTGCGAGTGACCAACCCACAAGTTCCAGTCAATATCTGGGAAGTTAAAATCCCCCATTATAAGACATTCTGATTTACTAGCCCACTCTATTTCCCCGTACAGTTTCTTATTACACTCATCAGCGTCATTAGGCCTATAGCACACTCCTATTCTCAATTTTGATCTCCCAATGCTTATGTTACACCAAACTGACTTGACACTGCACTGTCCAGTGATGTCCAGTGTTGATATATCATCATCAATATCATTTAAAAATCACTTCCTTGGATTTTATGTGTTTCTTTACTAATAACATAACCCCTCCTCCCTTCCTATCCTTTCTTTACACATTGTACTTCCTAAATTCCAGTTCTGCCTTCCTTATATCTGTGTGACACGATGTCTCTGATACCCCAACAATATCTGACTTTGATGCTTTGAGCAATACCTCAAATTCATCAAATTTATTTACCAAACTCCTAGCATTGGTGTACACACAAGTATACATGCACCTGTTCCTATTCTTAGCTACCCTAACACAACCCATGTGTTTACTTGTACCGCAATGACTACTCCCAGCAGTCTCTGAAGTATCCTGCATCTTGTTTTCCAGGCTGCTGCTCATTACATTAGAAGCAGTGCAAGAATCAGTTTCACTTCTGCCAGTGGCTACTGTTAATCTATTAGTCCTTGGACACCCCCCCCCCCACAAGCTAGCAGTTTTCCGACCCACTTAACACTGCCTCGATAGCATCAGCAAACATTCTTGCACCCTTTCTATTTAAGTGTATCCCATCCCTGTAGAAGCAGTCTCTCCTGTTAACATGATATGCTGTTTCTAACTAGTAAGCAATTTATTTATTTTTTTTTTCCCTGTGAGTAAGCGTTTATTATAAAATTGCAGAGTAGACAAAAATAAAAAGGATTCTGGAAAAATAGGATTCATTATTAATAATTATTATTTAATAAACATTTATTTTGCTGAATTCCATTTTTTTGTCAAGGTTTACTATCATTAGTGTCAATAAGCCATAAACAAAATTTCATAACTGAAAACACGTTTGGTGCATTATAGTTTAAGATGGACATTGGGTGCCAGTAGTAAATACCAAGAAGACTTACACTTAAAATTTTAACAATCAAACCTTTAAAGATACACTATCTAAAGTAAAATTAAATGATTAGCTGACAAACAAATTACAAAAAACAAAAGATTTATAATCGTTTGTAAGGAAATCGTTTGTTTTCTTTTGTAAGGAAACTTACAAAAGAAAAACAGAAACAGTTGTTAAATAACTAAAAATTATTTACACTCTATCAGAGCTATATAAACATTGAAAGATCTATCTATTATCACCATTGAGCATGTCATAGCTGAAAATTCATATTTTGATGAATTTATTATGCACTTTTTTTATGAGATAAGTAGTATATTTTATAGTTTAGAACAATTAACTCGTTTGTTTGTTATTTAGTTTTTAGGAGCATTAGCAACTAAGGCCATATTGCTCCGGGGATATGCGGTGGTCATTCCGACATTTCCACATCCTCCGTATTTGGTGGTCACGGGCTCGAACCCCGGTCTAATAAAGAAGCGTGTTCTTCGCACTGCTGCTCCTGCCCACCTGGCTACGGATGTGCAATTAACTCGTAACTAGGGGTGACCAGAGTGAGGATCATATTCTACAAATGGCCCTATTTAAAAGTTATGAATTACTGAAAATATTTTGAATGACACGACGAATAGCACCTTCTCTGCAATCTGTTTTTTTTAATTATAGCAACGTTCAATAAAATGAATGAAAGTGCAACACAAATACATGACTAATACTTAATTGCTCTGAACAGATTTCCGAATTATATTTGTTTGTGTGTTATTAAAAATATACAAATAAAATCTAATAACTTCAATTAAAAATACAACAAAATATTACTGTAAAATGTATTAAACATACTGAATTAAGAACATTATAGATGTAATGAATATAATAAAATCAAAGAGCACGAGAGCTTTCATTATATGTAAGTTGCTTTAATTAGTTAACGTTTGCATTGAGGCAGTGATTATAAATATATGAAGTAAAAAAATTCTCTGGAGGGGAGTGTAGAAGAGGGAAAGGAAAATTCTGTTAACTCACACAGTAAGAGAGCTTCAAAAATTAGCATTAGCATTAATAAAGGCATATGATGCAAGAATGCAAGCTTATACAGAATCAGCAAAAAAACTAAAAAAATTTCCCGTTTCACCGATCCATTCACACCAAACGTTTGTCCAATACTTTCTTGAATTTATTTAAGATATCAACTTCCACAACAACAGATGGAAGTTTGTTCCAGCAGTCAACCACCTGCTGGCTAAGGCCAATTTCTGCACATCTATTCTAGAACTCTCTTTCCTCAATTTGAATTTATGCCACAGATGCACACAGCCTGTGCAAGAGGAAGAATCCCATCAGCATTGAGCTTGATCAACCATTCAAGGCCTTATTAACCTCAATCAGATCACCTCGCAGGTGTTTAGTCTCCAAATGCTGCAATTTGCAGAACTTAAGCCTTTCTTGGGTAAGAGCAACCCGCCGTTCCCCTCGCCAATCTCGTTGCCCTTCTCTGAACTCGTTCCAAGAGCTCTGGAAATTCTTCCTAAATTCAGGCCTCCACACCTGTATGCAGTACTCAAGATGTGGCCTGACCATTGCTTTATACAAAGAGATAATCACTTCCTTATTCCTGCTAGCAAAATTTCTGTATATCATTGACAAGACCCCATGAGCTGTTCTGGCAGCTGTTAGCACTGCTCAGAAAAATCTTCACTGACTGCCTAATTACACCAGGATCTTCTAAATTCTCCACTACCCTGAGTGTAGTGGAGAATGAAATGAAATGAATGGGGTTACTGCTACTCATGTGCAGTACTTTGCATTTGTCAATGTTAAACTTCAGTTGCCACCTCTCAGCTCAACTTTTCTCGATCCTGTTCCAGTATCGTACTGTCATTAACAACCTTGTCAACTTTTGTATCATCTGCAAACTTGGAAATTAAGCCTCATAAACCTATTTTAAACTTTTCACATTAATATTTTATTGTAAGCTTAATTGAAGTTACTAGATTTTATTTTCCCATTTGTTTCTTTATTTGTCTAAGATGATATCCTTTGTCTCTTGTCATTACTATTCAAATGTGTACCTAGTGATGTGGTGGATTCCGACTAGCAATGTAACTTGAAATCTCCTATGTTATCAATAATTTCAATTTTTTGCCATAACTCATGTTGTTCCTGCCAATAGTTCAAAACTATTGCTGATTGATCACAATTAGCATTAGTAGAGGCATATGATGCAAGAAAGCAAGCCTATGGAGCATCAACCAAAAAAAAAAAAACAACAACTCCCATTTCACCCCTCCGTTAGTTCGAAATACCTGTCCAGCTGAGCCTTAAATTTATTTAAGCTATCAACTTCCACAACAAGGGATGGAAGTCTGTTCCACCAACCAACTACCTGCTGGCTAAAGGCAAATTTCCGCACATCTATCCTACATCTGTCTTTCCTCAATTTGAATTTATACCCTCTCAGGTGATTATTCTGAGCAAGAGGAAGAATCCCATTGGCATTGAGCATACTTAAACCATTCAAGGCTTTATACACCTCTATCAGATCTTCTCTCCGGTGCCTAGTCTCCAGATACTATTATAAAACTTAAGCCTTTCTTCGTAACAGAAACCCTTTGTTCCATTCACTAATCCTGTTGCCCTTCTCTGTACTCGTTCCAGCAGCTAGCTCTACATCCTTCTTGAAATGAGGCCTCCAGACCTGTATAAAGAACTCAAGGTGTGGCCTCACCACTGCCTTATACAAGGGGATAATCACCTCCTTATCCCTGCTAGAAAAATTCCTGTATATCATTGACAAGACACCATGAGCTACTCTCGCAGCCCGTCTGCACTGCTCAGAAAATTTCATATCTGCCTGCACAATTACCCCAGGTCCCTTTCATTCTCCACCACTGTCAATGTAGTACCACAGAATTGATACGTTGCTCTGGGGTTACTGTTTCCCATATGTAGTACTTTACATTTTTCAATGTTAAACTTCAATTCTCACCTTTTAAAAACTTTCTGAGACAGTGGTCTAAGAAAGTTTTTAAATTCTGTACAGTGGGATAAACTTTTGATGTTACCAACAGTAAATTCTAAGTGGGAAGCATTCAAGGAATTAATCGTGGATGCTACTAAAAGTTTCCACCTATTAAGAAATACTGTTCAACGTTTAGGCCTAAATGGTTATCTAATGAACTAATGAGACTCGTACCAGGGAAGAAAATGCATGGGATGCACATAAATTATCACGCGACTCAGAAACCTATGGCAGATATAAGCTAGTCTGTAATCAGGTCACAAAGGAGGTTAGGCAGGCGAAGGCAGATTACGAGAAATCCTTGGCAAAAGATGCTAAGAAAAACAGCAAGGATTTCTTTACTTATATAAACTCTAAAAGGAAGGGTATGAATCTGATTGGTCTACTGGATATCGATGGTTCAATTGTTGATGATCCTGCTCAGATAGCAAACAAACTGAAGGAGTATTTTGCATCTACATTCACACGTGAGGAATTAAGGTTTGAAAATGGCAGAAGGTTATCAAATTGTAGCAGGATACTTAATGATTCCGTAATAACAGAGAGCAAAGTGGAAGAGAAACTGTTGAAGTTAAACGTAAAAAAAGCACCTGGGGTGGATGGGATCTATCTAGTTATATTAAAGGAGGCGGCAAAGCAACTAAGCAAACCCTTAGACATAATTATGGGATCTATCTAGTTATATTAAAGGAGGCGGCAAAGCAACTAAGCAAACCCTTAGACATAATTATGAGAGCATCCTTGGACTCAGGGGAGGTTCCCACGAACTGGAGATGTGCAAATGTATCCCCAATTCACAAAGGGGGATTGAAGGGTGACACGGTAATTACCGACCAGTTAGTTTAACTTCTGTTCCAGGTAAAATGATGGAGTCACTGGTTAAAGATGCATTGCAGGGTCATCTAGACAAGACTGCAGCAATAATTCAGACACAGCATGGGTTTGTTAAGGGAAAGTCTTGTCTGACAAATTTGATAGGATATTATGATGTGGTTACAAAGGAACTGGATGCAAAAAATAATTTTGATATCATATATTTGGATTTCAGGAAAGCTTTTGACACTGTTGCGCATGAAAGACTATTGTACAAATTGGAGCAGAATGGTATTAAGGGTAAGTTGCTACAATGGATAAAAGGATGGTTCAGTGGGAGAAGACAGAGGGGTGGTAATCAATGGGTGCTGCTCTTCGTGGACTAATGTTATTAGTGGAGTCCCACAGGGTTCGGTGTTGGGTCTACTGTTGTTTTGCATATTTTTCAATGATATTGATGAAGGTATATATCAGGCTTAATGTCGAAGTTTGCAAATGATACAAAGGTTGGCAGGGTTGTTAATGACAGTAAAGGCAGTGTGCTACTGCAACAGGATCTAGATAATTTGGGCAGATGGGTGAAGTGGCAACTGAAGTTTAACCTTGACAAATGCAAAGTACTACATATGGGTAGAAGTAACCCTAGAGAAACGTACCAACTGTGTGGTACTACACTTAAGGTGGTAGAAAATGAAAAAGACCCGGGAGTAATTGTGCAGGCAGATATGAAGTTTTCTGAGCAATGCAGACAGACTGCCAGGGCAGGTCATGGGGTTTTGTCAATGATATATAGGAATTTTGCTAGCAGGGAAAAGGTGATTATCCCTCGGTATAAGGCAATGGTCAGCCACGCCTTGAGTACTGCGTACAGGTCTGGAGGCCTCATTTTAGGAAGGATGTAGATTTACTTGAGCGTGTACAGAAAAGGGCAACAAGATTGGTGAGGGGAATGAAAGGATCCTCTTACCAAGCGAGACTTAAGTTCTGCAAATTGCAGTGGCTGGAGACTAGGCACCTGCGCAGTGATCTGATTGAGGTGTATAAGGCTTTGAATGGGTTGAGCACGCTGAATTCTGATGGGATCCTTCCACTTGTTCAGATTACGAACCTAAGGGGGCATAAACTCAAATTAAGAAAAGACAGATGTTGAATGGATGTGCGGAAATTTGCCTTTAGTCAGCGGGTGGTTAATTGCGGGAACTAATTTCCATCTGTCGTTGTGGAAGTTGATAGGTTGAATAAATTTAAGGAGGAACTGGACAGGCATTTGGAGCGAATAGTGTGATTTTTTTTTTTTTTTTGGCTGATGCTGCATAAGCTCATACACATGCTTTCTTGCATCACATGCCACTACTACTACTACTAGTACCTCTCAGCCCATCTGCTGAACTTTTCTAGATCCTGTTGCAGCAGCATACTGTCATTAACAACTCTGCCAACTTTCATATCGTCTGTAAACTTGGACATTAAGCCTGATATACCATCATCAATATCATTTATAAATACAGTCGATTCCGGTTATTTGGGACACAATTGGGACTAGTGCATTTTGGCCCGATTAAGCGGCTGCCCCAATTATCCGAAGTTTCACGTAAATAGTTAAAAATACAATGTGCACCCCCCCCCCTTACAGTTGGTTCACTGTACAATCAAATCACATTACGACGAATTCACCACAGTAAAGTTCCGTTCACTATACAATGTGTAGTAAGCGCCGGTCATTGTGATCACGTTTGTGAATTGAATTTTAATTCTATTAAACAGCGATTCTAATTAGCGAAAATAGGAGGACTATTATTCACAGGCTATAAAAGTAAAGATATATTAAACACAAATTTACTCTTTATTACCTTACCAATTAAAAAATTAAATGATACGTGAAAATCGGAAGAATATACGTGATAATCGGAAGAATTAATACGTACTGTAATAATGTTTACATACTAACTAAACTAGTTGACATTTCTGTTCACTGACATTTGTGGGTGGGGGTTAAAATTTAAAACAGTAAAAAGATAAGCAATCAATAACAAAGAACAAGGCACACACAAATTGCAAGTAACACAACACGCACAAGTGAGAATGGAGTAACAAATTACGAAGCTTTAAAAATAGGAATGAAGAGAAGATCTGAAAATTAATTTTTTTATTTGATTGAAGAGTTCACGGAAGTGTAAACACATTTTACCATAATAACCCACAGAACTCCAGCTGTCGGTATTACCGCAAATTCAATAAGATCGAGTTTACTGTCCGTTTATGATAGATTTCACTAACAGAAAAGCCCAATTAACAGGTGACTGTTAATTGTTTTTATTGTTTTATGGTTGTGACCTCCAGAAATCCGACCGAACTACGTGGTACGGTCGAAGACAATCGTAGGGTAATCTCCAGTGCTGAGGTCTCCTGCCCCGATTAAACGGCATTTTGTCCCAATTAAGTGAAGTAAACCCTGGCTATTTTCTCGATTGGTTTTTGTTTTTTAAGATTTGCTCCAAATAAACGGCTGCCCCGATTAACCGGTGGCCCAAAAAACCGGAATCCTCTGTACAGAAAACAACAGTGGACCCAACACTGAACCCTGAGGGACTCCACTAATAACATTAGTCCCCGATGAGCAGTGTCCATTGATTACCACTCTGTCTTCTCCCCCTCAACCATCCCTTTATCCATAGCAGTAATCTGCCTCCAATGCCACACTGCTCCAATTTGTTCAGCAGTCTTCCAGGTGCAACAGTATCAAAAGCCTTTCTAAGATCCAAATATATAATATCAAAGTTTATTCCCGGCATCCAGTTCTTTTGTTACTGCATCATAGTATCCAATCAAATTGGTCAGGCATGACTTCCCCCTTAACAAAATCATGCTGTGTCCGAGCTATAACTGAAGTCTTGTCTAGATGATCCTGCAGTGCCTCTTTAACCAGTGCCTCCATTAATTTTCCTGGAACAGAAGTTAAACTAACAGGTCTGTAATTATCTGTGTCTCTCTTTGATCCTACTTTGTGGATTGGGATCACATTTGTACATCTCCAGTCCATGGGTACCTCCCCTGAGTCCAAAGAAGCTCTCATAATTAAGGCTAAGGGTTTGCTTACTTCATTTGCTGCCTCCTTTAATATAACTGGATAGATCCCATCCACTCCGTGTGCATTTTTTATGTTTATCCTTTACATTTCTCCTCCACTTTCCTCTCAGTTATTACAAAATCATCTAGCTCACTGCCAGAGTTTACTTCACCTCTGGTATTCCCCTTCCTGGCATTACATCCATTAAAAATGGATGTAATGTGTTCGCTTTCAAGTGGATCTCCACACAATGTATGGCTACACCAATAGAGCTCATACTCAAGTCTCTACATGTTATAGTTTATGGTATATCACAAATGTTTGAATCTGTAGTGCTGCATGAGTTGAATGGACGTTGCTCTTGATCTTCTCTTCCCCAGTCCTTGCTACATCTCCTCTTCCTTTTGAATAATCTGTCAGTCAGTCAGGTTATATTAACCACAGAACAGTCAAGAATTGCTTCTATCCTTTCCCCCTTTATTTTCGTTCTATGTGACATTTCTATTTTCTTTTCACGTATTTCTATTCACTGCCACTCGAATTCACTGCCACCACTCAAATTCCAGTTGATAAAGGCAACATACAGATGCTGAAACTCATGTAGTTTTAGATTATATATTTTTAACTTCCTTGTATTGTTTAACGGTATGTTTTAAACATTTTACATTAATATTTATTGTATGTTTAATTGAAGTTATGTAGATTTTATTTGTCTTTTTTAAAAACAAATAAAGATACTCTGAAATATGGTCGGAACAATCAAGAATTATACATGTATCGAGTTCTCAATCTCCAAGGGTTTTTCAATTGTCTCAAAAGATATATATGCACTTCTTTTTGTAATTTGAAAAGAAATTTGATGCAAGTTTTCTGACCAGTAAAACTGTTCATTTTAAAATGCAATAAAATCTATTCAATACATACTAATTCAGAATACCTGCAAATAAATAGATGATCCAAGCATTACTATATATTTAGAAGAGACAACAAACACATTGACAAGATGTAACTTTCCAAAACAATGTAATTTCAAGATAAAAAGTCAGTTGCCAAACTTTTTAATCACACCTCATATGTCAGCCTGGAGCAAAAATTGATGATTGGGTGTCAGTTCTTAGTATTTGCAAATGATGCAAGAAAGCCAGCTTATATAGTATTAGTCACAAAAAAAAAAAAAAACCCACTTCTATATAACCTGTCCATTCCCTCTTACTTTGTCTAGTATGTCCTTAAATTTATTCAAACTACTCACCTAAAATAACAGATGGAAGTTTGATCCAACAATCAACTACCCACTGACTGAAAGAAAAATTTCCAAACATCTATACTGTAAACATATTTTCTGAACCTGAATTTATGCCCCCTCATATGAAGGGTAAGGGTGCCATCTGCAGTGAGCATATAGTTTACTCAAACTATTTAAGGCCTTAAACACTCAATCAGATCTCCTGCCAGGTGCCAAATCTCAAGTTACCCATTCCAATAGATCCACAGCTGTCCTAGAATGAGGCATCGAGTACTCAAGATGTGGCTTAACAACTACCTTATACAATTTTTGTATATCATCAACAAAACACTATGATCTGTCCTGGCAGCCTGCCTACACTAATCAGAGAAATTCATATCTCACTCCATAATTACCGCCACGTCTTTTTTGCCCTGCACTAAACTAAGTGTGATTCCATGCAATTGGTATGTTAATTTAAGATTACTGTTACCCATTTGTGGCACCTTACATTTGTGAATGTTAAACTTCGATGCCACTCCTCAGCACATCTGAATAATATTCGATCTTGTTGTAGTAGAATACATTGATTACTGAAATTAACCAACTGCCCTGCTCACCTTCAAATAAGCTGTAAACTGAGAAATAAGCCTGATACATCATGATCAATATTACCCTAAGACAGCCCAAGCAAAT